>NC_064425.1:43304343-43411843 GCF_023375975.1 Astyanax mexicanus
AGTGCCTCTGCTGGCTGGTTGCAGTATGACGTGTAGCTCCACCCATCCCTATATCGTCACTGTCCAATGAAAAACATGTATCTCCAAAACAGCAACTTTACAGGAGCGCGAGAAAACCTTCTTGACTTTCAATAGAAATCAGTGTAAAAAGAGTTTATTTCAGATCATTTTGGAGAATTCCGATTGGTCCGTTCATCAAGAAATTTTGACACAGTGTAAGGGACAGTTTGTGTAACCAAATTATGCATTAAACTAAAAATCAACAAAAATGGAGATACTTCCTGCTGGAGCAGTATTAGCATTTCCCGCTAACCGCGCTAAGCACTAGTTCTTTTACAGGCCAGAGATGAGTATTATCGGCCTGTAGCCTGCTTCTATCCCTGGCTAACACTTCTGGAGTAGTATTAGCATTAGCCGCTGACTAAGGTAAGTAAGCTAACTAAGCTCTAACTCTTTGACCATTCAGAGTCGAGTATATCGGCCCAAATCCTGCGTGTTTACTGTGTTAAAACATGCTAGGTGGATGAGCCACTAGCTAATATCTTGCTGTTTGGCAGCATGTACTAGCATAGTAGCTAATGCTAATGCTGCTGCACCCAGCCTTAGTGGAAATCTGGAAATCTAAGCTTACTGTAAATAAAGTGAAGAACTTTATTTACTCACCCAAATAAATAGTTTTTTAGGAGAGAAATCCGTGTAGATTAACATTAACATTTAGTGCTAGTTTGACTTTTAAATAAATATTTTTTTTGTTTCAAGAATTACAGTTTTGTTTACGTAGCTTAGCTTAGCTCTACAGTGGTAAGTGGTAACTGCAAGACCTGCTAAATTAGAAGAAAGAAAAAAAAACATGACGACACCCCTGTTCCTTATTAGTGTCGCATACTGTGCCTTACAGTCCGGTGCGAAAAAGTGAGTCTGGCTCTGTGTCTGGTCTCTACTGTGTAGACTTTGGTTCATATATATTTAACAACATGGTGGACACATTTTGGCTTCATTTTTAAAGAACAGAAGGGAATTGAACCGCAGTTTCCGTGCTTTCTACAGTCACCGCTGTAGATCAAGTTTACATCAATAATAAAATACAGTATTCTGCAGCTACAAAGCTGTTTTTCTGTTTGTTTGCTAACTTTCGACAATAACTGCTGCCGAGGGATATTTTATTCATGTGAATGAAATTATTTACACATTTAGATTTAATCAATTCAGAGAAATTGAGTTGAGTTGTTTGGTGTATCCCTCAGTCGATGGCCACAGATGCTCTCACTTTCTCTCTCTCTCTCTCTGTCTCTCTCTCTCTCTCTCTCTCTCAGGTGTGTGAGGGAAGTTTGAGTGTGTGTTGTGTTTGGGAGAGTTAAATAAGGTAAAAGAGAGAGAGAGACTCTGGGCTACAAAACAAGTGAGAGAAGGAGGGATCGACAGAGAGAGAGAGAGAGAGAGAGAGAGATGTGGGGTTTCTAATAGAAGGCAGATGAGCCCTGGGCTGGAAGGACATGTTTATAAATGAATGAGGATATCATCTATTTAGAGCGGAGTGGGGACGGCGCTCGCAGCCCAGGTGTCGTTCCTTCACTTATTTATGGCTTTGTGGTTGTTTTGCTGTTTTTATCCCTCAGCAGAAACACAAACACGAAAACACATAAATGAATAATGTCGGGTTCTGCCTCAAACTGACGGTTTCTACTAACTAGAGGCGGTGCTTCAATATATAATAAAACTACTGTGATAGAAAACATATAACTGTATATAAAAGTGTTAAAGTAGATTATACACTCACTATTACCAATAAAGTGGCCAATGAGTGCGATAGAAGTCAGATGTTCCTAATAAAGTGGCCAATGAGTGTAAAGTGAGATAGGTGTTCTTAATGGAGTGGCCAATGAGTGCAATACAAGAAAGGTGTTTCTAATAAAGTGGCCAATGAGTGTAAAGTGAGATAGGTGTTCTTAATGAAGTGGCCAATGAGTGTGCTACAAGTCAGGTGTTTCTAATAAAGTGGCCAATGAGTGTAAAGTGAGATAGGTGTTCTTAATGAAGTGGCCAATGAGTGTGCTACAAGTCAGGTGTTCCTAATAAAGTGGCCAATGAGTGTAAAGTGAGATAGGTGTTCTTAATGAAGTGGTCAATAAATGTGATACAAAATAAATTGGCCAATGAGAGAAATGCAAGCTAGGTATTTCTAATAACGTGGCCGTTGTATGGAAGCACAAGGTGGTAGGCAGGTGTTTCTAATAAAGTGGTCAATGTGTGAAAGCATGAGCTGGTAGGCAAGTGTTTCTAATGAAGTGGTTATTGGATTTGATCACACGGTGGTATATAGGGGTTTCTAATAAAGTGGCCACTAAAGAAGCAAAAGGTGGTAGGCAGGTGTTTCTGATAAAGTGGCCAGTGTTTGGAAGCACAAGCTGGTAGGTAGGTGTTTGCAATAAAGTGGCCAGTGTGTGGAAGCACAAGCTGGTAGGTAGGTGTTTTTAATAAAGTGACCAATGAGTGTAATGCAAGATAGGTGTTCCTAATAAATTGGCCAATGATTGTAATCCAAGGTAGGTGTTTCCAATAAAATGGCCACTGGATGGAAGCACACAGAGGTATAAAGGAGTTTCAAATAAAGTGGCCAATGAGTGTAATACAAGTCAGGTGTTTCTGATAAAGTGGCCAATGAGTGTAAGGCAAAATCGGTATTCATTATAAACTGACCAATGAGTGTAATGCAAGAAAGGTGTTTCTAATAAAGTGGCCAGTGAGTGGAGGCACAGGGTGGTACAGAAGGTGTTTCTAATAACGTGGCCATTGTTGTAACAGCATGGTGATTATTATGGTATGTATAATATAAACTGCTGTCATGAAGGAGTTCAGTACCTGTATTATGGTCAGCTCTGTCGCTCTTGGTAACGGTGCTGACGATATGCAAATCCCTGAACAGCGATAGGCCGGCAGCCAGGTCGGAGGCGGGTGTGTTGAGTTGCTCCGCCCCCGTGATAGTGATGCGTGGCTCACTCGGCTGCATCACCATCACTACTGCCTCTATATCAGGGATAGAGATGCACACGTCCTCCCCGAAACACCTGTACACACACACACACACCAACAAAACATCACTAAACATCTACACACACACACCTGGGAGCCAATCAGAGTGAATATTGTGTTTGAATGCGGCTGTATGAGACAGAAACAGAGGGAAATTGAAGTGTGTGTTTTGACAGGGCTGGTTTTGGGGAGTTATTGGCGTCTAAAGCAGGGAAATATGTATCTGTCAGACAGACGCCGCTCCCTCGCTCCTCCTCACCGCCTTCCTCTCTAAGAATTAATCAGCTGAGTGTTTTCTTCAGGCTTCAGGCAGTAATTGCACTTATTAAGCATTAGTCTAAATCACGTTTAATTGTGTTGGTGAGAATTAATTAACGGCTGTGTGTGTTTGTTTTCAGCGGTGCAGGTTGTGAGACGTGTCGTGGAGAGCCGGGAGGACCGTGACTGTCGAGATAATCTCCCACTGCTGCAACAAAAACAGCTTAATGGCCCCTAATTCTATTGTATTTCATATTAACTTTATAAAGTATTCAATTTTCTTGCCTAAAGCCATTTCTAAACTTTAAACTGTAAGGTTTCGTTTAGTTTAGTTAAACATGGCAGTTTTCCAGCTTTGGTTTATCCTGCAGTCTGCATTTGAATAGGCAGAATTTCACATTTATTTATATATATATATATATATATATATATATATATATATATATATATATATATATATATATATATATATATATATACAATATAGTGTTTATTAGCTCAGTAAAACACCAGCATTACAATAAATACAAACACCAACCACCTAACAACACCTTAGCATCCACCTAGCAATACCTTAACAACCACCTAGCAATTGCTTAGCAACATCATAGCATGCACCACATATACCATAGCATGCCTAAGCAACCACCTAGCAACACCTTAACAGCCACCTAGCAATTGCTTAGCAACAATAGAGTAAACACCACAGATGCCATAGCAATGCCTTAGCAACCACCTAGCACCACCTGGCAACCACTTAGCAACAACGTAGCATCCACCACAGACACCACAGCAACACCTTAGCAACCACCTAGCAACCGCTTAGCAACACCTTAGCATCCACCACAGACATCACAGCAAGCACCTAGCAACATCATAGCAAAGATCATAGCAAACGGTGGGAGCAATTTTAGCTGCACAACCATCCTGTGTTTCCTTCAGGAAATGCACTTTTCTAGTTTTATTTATTACACAGAGTGCAGAATATAAGTGCAGAATAGACGGACAGGTTTGAATGTGAAGCCCATAACTCCTCCCTCCGCTGGGGCGAGCGATTCCACAGTGGAGAGTTTGTCAGTCTGGGTGATTTTCTGAAGGTTAATGATGAGGAACAGCTGTGATGTTTGTAGAAGGTCAGTTATAGTTCCCGATTTACTGAAGCTTCTGCCAACACTGTTTAACAGCACACGGCTGATTAAGAGGCTCTTTATTATCTAATAACTGATCACAGATCAGATTTGTTACAGAACTGACCTACAGTATACATGCTCCACCCACACACACACACACACACACAAAAAGTTATCTTAAAAAAAAAAAATCAGGCTTTTGATTAGGAAACTCCAAAACCTTCATTTAGTTTTCTTTTTTGACCTTTAGATCATTGTCCTGCTGCAGAACCCAAGTACACCTAAGCCTAAAGTCACAAACTGATGACTGGATATTCTCCTTCAGGATTGTCTGGTTAACATCAGAATTCCTGGTTCCATCTATTACAACAAGTTGTCCATTACCTAAAGCAGCAAACCAGCCACAGACCTTCACACTACCGCCACCATGTTTTACATTCAGTATGATGTTCTCATCAGACCAAAGAATATTTTCCCTGAATAAGTCAGCAGTGTTATTTTTATCTTGGAACTCTCCCTTTGAGATCATTTTCACCCAGTCTCTTTCTTATTATTGAATTATTAACACTGATCTTAACCGAGGCGAGTGAGTGAGCAGTTCTTTAAATGTTGTTCTGGGTTCTTTTGGGACCTCCTGGATGAGTTGTTCATGCCCTTTTGGAGTAATTTCGAATGGACTCTTGGGAAGGTTCACCAGTGTTCCATGTTTTTCTCCATTAGTGAATAATAGGGAATCACTGTGGTTCTCTGGAGTCCAAAAACTTTAGAAATGACTTTATAACCTTTTCCAGACTGATAGATGATTAACCCTTTCAGACCCTGCGTCCATTACAATGGACAGCACGTGTTTATTTTTTATTTTTTGTTGCACAAAAATTGAGCTTAACTTTCTAAAAAACACGTGATTAATCACAGTTAATCGAATGCAAATGAAGTTGAGACCCAGATGAGACAAAAACCACTCGTTTATGGTCTCAAGAGCACTACTATGGAGATTTCTATGCTTTCAATTCTGTGTTTTTTTCTGATTTTTGAGTAAACTTGGCTGTAAAAAACACAGAGAGGACATAAAAAAAAAAATCTGCTGCTTCCGTGAGTCTCGCTCGGCTGCTCAGCCCTGACCTGCGGCGGAAACCAAGCTTTTTATCACTTAAAATTTTCTGCAAACGGAAAAGAAAATGTATTTTCTTACTCAAGATCCTGTAATCCTTCATCAGGCTCCCTGCCTCCGCGGAGGATGTGTGTGTGTGTATGTACTGTATGTGTGTGTGTGTGTGTGTGTGTGTGTATATGTGTGTGTGTATGTGTGTGTGTGTGTTCCCATGCTAATTCCCTGCTGTTCTTGCTGAAGGGACTCCACCCACGGCCTCTTGGCGATCCCCACAGGAGGCGGGTCAAACTCCCCAAAGATTTATGAATATTCAAATTCGATCATGCATATTCACGCGGCTCCTTAGGGCAGAGCACGGCAACAATAGTAACACAGTACGAGAGTGTGAGGATCCCTCTCTCTCTCTCTCTCTCTCTCTCTCTTTCTTTAAAACAAACACACACACACACACACACACACACACACACATCAGTAAGAATGGAAGTTGGAAGTGCTTTAGGATAGACAGAGGATTAAAAGAGAAAAGCAAAAAAAAAAGATACAAAATAGCAAAGAAAGGCTGAATCTGAGCCACTGGGTGAAAAACGCAGACGCAAAAAAAAGAGCACAGATCGCATTTTTCTTTTACAACTGCGAGCGAGCACTTTAGAGTTCACTCCTTACACTAAAGTTCTACACTCGCTCATTTAAAGCAGCAGTCTGTAGGTTATGTAGATTTGGGGATTTAGAGACCCCTCTGGTGAGAATGTGTAATTGCACACAAAAAAAATCTCTTTTATGGGGTTTTTTATCCTCTATGATTTTATTCCCGTCCAGAACAACCATGTATGTGTTTTTTTTTTTTTTAGACATCCTCTGAGAAAATTACAGGCTGAATTATCTACTGTTTTTCGCTGAACTCCGTGCTCCTCCAGTAATTTTAGTCCCGTCCGGATGCACATCGTCTCCTCGCCTTTAATAAAATAGCTGTTTGTCCACTGCTACACACCATAATTACACTTTGGGTGCGCGTTTCCACGAAGATCCATGTAGAAACACAATAGCAAGTGGAAATGGAGGAGCTACTGAACGTAAAAGTGTGAGATATTTTGTACAGACGTCCCCCTGAGAAACTAATCCTGTCCGGACAGAGCTTTTGTTTGTGTAAAGTCACTATAGTCACTGAGTAAAAAATTAATTGGACTGAAAACAAACCATTTGTTGCTAATCCAAGGTTTGCTAGCGCACCCCCTAGATGCCTCTACCTCAATTGATGATGAAATTAAGTACATAGGGGTGGGCGAAAACCATCTGTATGCCAAAACACCTATTGGTCAGACTAGACTGCAGCTTTTGTACTTTATGATAATGTCTCTGCTTTTATAATATTTTAATGTGCTGAGTAAAAGTTTAACAGAGAGCTTTAGTAAATGAGCACCAGCCGTGATAATGAGAGTTTTATTCCATTTTTCAGCATACAGCTCAGGAATAAAACAAGAGAGCACTTAAAAATGATGAGTTGATGATCACAAGCCATCAAACCACCAAACTGAACTGCTTGAATTTTTGCACCAGGAGTAAAGCAGCATAAAGTTATCCAAAAGCAGTGTGTAAGACTGGTGGAGGAGGAGAACATGATGCCAAGACGCATGAAAAAAACTGGGATTAAAACCATCAGGGTTATTCCACCAAATATTGATTATTTCTGAACTCTTAAAACTTTATGAATATGAACTTGTTGTTTTCATTGCATTATTTGAGGTCTGAAAGCTCTGCATCTTTTTTGTTATTTTAGATATTTCCCATTTTCTGTAAATAAATGCTCTAAATGAGAATATTTTTATTTGGAATTTGGGAGAAATGTTGTCTGTAGTTTATAGAATAAAACAACAATGTTCATTTTACTCAAACATAAACCTATAAATAGCAAAATCAGAGAAACTGATTCACCGCTTCTGAACTCAACATTAGTGAATGTTACTTTGACGTGTCATCCACGTCTAATCTCTTCTAGAGAACTTTTCGTACACTTTCGCGTTAAATCCACATTTTATCTTCACTTCTTTTTTTTCGTAAAGCACTTCACATTTATGGCAGATTGCGTACTTTAAAAAACAATCAAAATAAGTGTGATTGCACTAAAAGAGAGAAAAAAAGCAAAGAAAAGCGAGAGCATTAGAGCATTTTTTCATGCACAATTTCACACCTTCTTGTTTAAATAAAACAAAAAACAAATCATTTATTCATGTTATAAATTGTGGCCGGGTTGGTGGAGGTCTGATGAAGCGGGAGACCCCGCGGAGAAGCTGATGGGTCTAAAATAATTGGGTTTCCGGGGGCGACGGTTGGGAAACGATGGCACGGTGTTTGGTTAAGGCACCTCTTCAATACAGTGATGGTCCTGAATCAGACCCACCGCCTTAATGTTTTCAGATACAATGCATTTAATCTACCTTTGATTTCTTCTGGAAAGATATGAACCTGCAGGACAATCAATCCCCCCATGAAATCACTTATGTGAATGAGTCCGGCTTCAATTTGCCCAAAAGATGCCAGTGGGGACGTAATGTAATAAGGAAAAGACCACAGCGGGTATCGGGCCAATATCACGGTGTGAGGAGCAATATCATCCAGCAGATTGCTGCTGCACAAACCAGGCCAGTCGATACACAGCATCTCATTTCATTGGACGGTCTCTGTGGAAGAGCCTGTGCCTGAGGAGCACACGGGCAGGTGAGGCCAAGTGTGCAAACAGCTGTGATTGGAAGGTGCAAAATGTGGCGTCGCACCATTCGCCAGAAAACTCACACTGGATTTCAAACAGATTCTGAAGATTTTACTGTGTCATCTTTTGGAAATGCAGTGTTTTGTGAATGAGAACATCCAGTCCAGTCCAGAATGTAAACTACAGTGCTGTTAAAATTGTGTGTTTGACACAGTTTTTAATTTATAATTTAATTTATTAAGGATCTAAATAAAGACCAAAATCTATCCAAAATAATCTGGCTCTATGTACAAAAAAGGTATTTGGAAGTTCTACCATTGCTACTAGCAACAACTGCACACAATTTTCAAAACAAACAAAAAAGGCAAGTAAGACCTGCAATTATTAATTCCATGCTGTTCTGGGATCTTTCATTTTGTGACCTCCTGGATGAGTTGTCCATGCCCTTTTGGAGTAACTGTGGTAAGAAACACTCACAGGAAGGTTTAACACTGTTCCATGTTATCTCCATTCGTGAAAAATAGCTCTCACTGTGGTCCGCCTTAGAAATTACTTATAATTTTATAACCTTTTCCAGACTGATAGATGCCAATTTATTAGATTTTTATTCATTATATTTTGACCATTGCAGATTTATTTAAAACTTTTGAAATATTTTCTATTAAATTTACAATTAGGATTTTTAGGATAGGATATCAAACATGAAACCTTTTTATGTAATGCATGAGTAGTGGTAGAGTAGTGATGGAGTAGTGATGTAGTAGTGGTTATTGATCATAATGTAGTGTGATGGAGTAGTGACAGAGTAGTGATGGAGTAGTGATAGTGTAGAGTGCTGAGTGGTTATTGATCGTACTGTGATGGAGTAGTGACAGAGTAGTGATGGAGTAGTGATAGTGTAGAGTGCTGAGTGGTTATTGATCGTACTGTACTGTGGTAGAGGCGGGCTCCAGGCGTGGGGGGCATCAGGGGTTGATGTAGTAGTGATGGAATAGTGATGTAGTAGTGATGGAGTAGTGATGTAGTAGTGATGTAGTAGTGATGTAGTAGTGATAGAGAGGTTATTGATCGTACTGTACTGTAGTAGAGATGTGTAAGCGGCGAGCTCCAGACGTGGGGAAATGTCGGGAATTGATGGAGTAGTGATGGAGTAGTGATGGAGTAGTGGTGATGTAGTGCTAGAGTGGTTATTGATTGTACTGTACTGTGGTAGAGATGTGTAAGCGGCGGGCTCCAGGCGTGGGGAACTGTCGGGAATTGATGGAGTAGTGATGGAGTAGTGATGGAGTAGTGGTGATGTAGTGCTAGAGTGGTTATTGATTGTACTGTACTGTGGTAGAGATGTGTAAGCTGCGGGCTCCAGGCGTGGGGAACTGTCAGGAGTTGATGTAGTAGTGATGGAATAGTGATGTAGTAGTGATGGAGTAGTGATGTAGTAGTGATAGAGTGGTTATTGATTGTGCTGTACTGTGGTACAGATGTGTAAGTGGCGGGCTCCAGGTGTGGGGAACTGTCAGAAGTTGATGTAGTAGTGATGGAGTAGTGATGGAATAGTGATGTAGTAGTGATGGAGTAGTGATAGAGTGGTTATTGATCGTACTGTACTGTAGTAGAGATGTGTAAGCGGCGGGCTCCAGGCGTGGGGAACTGTCGGGAGTTGATGTAGTAGTGATGTAGTAGTGATAGAGTAGTGATGTAGTAGTGATAGAGAGGTTATTGACCGTACTGTACTGTGGTAGAGATGTGTAAGCGGCGGGCTCCAGGCGTGGGGAACTGTCGGGAGTTGATGTAGTAGTGATGGAATAGTGATGGAGTAGTGATGTAGTAGTGATAGAGAGGTTACTGATCGTACTGTACTGTGGTAGAGATGTGTAAGCGGCGAGCTCCGGGCGTGGGGAACTGTGGGGAGTTGATGTAGTAGTGATGGAGTAGTGATAGAGTAGTGATGGAGTAGTAATGGAGTAGTGATAGAGAGGTTAATGATCGTACTGTACTGTGGTAGAGATGTGTAAGCGGCGAGCTCCGGGCGTGGGGAACTGTGGGGAGTTGATGTAGTAGTGATGTAGTAGTGATAGAGTAGTGATGTAGTAGTGATAGAGAGGTTACTGATCGTACTGTACTGTGGTAGAGATGTGTAAGCGGCGGGCTCCAGGCGTGGGGAACTGTCGGGAGTTGATGTAGTAGTGATGGATAAGTGATGTAGTAGTGATGGAGTAGTGATGGAGTAGTGATGTAGTAGTGATAGAGTAGTGATGGAGTAGTGATGTAGTAGTGATAGAGAGGTTATTGATCGTACTGTACTTTAGTAGAGATGTTTAAGCGGCGAGCTCCAGACGTGGGGAAATGTCGGGAATTGATGTAGTAGTGATGGAATAGTGATGGAGTAGTGGTGGAGTAGTGATAGAGTGGTTATTGATCGTACTGTACTGTAGTAGAGATGTGTAAGTGGCGGGTGGCGAGCTCCAGGCGTGGGGAACTGTTGGGAGTTGATGTAGTAGTGATGGAGTAGTGATGGAGTAGTGATAGAGTGGTTATTGATCGTACTGTACTGTGGTAGAGATGTGTAAGCGGCGAGCTCCGGGCGTGGGGAACTGTGGGGAGTTGATGTAGTAGTGATAGAGTAGTGATGGAGTAGTGATGGAGTAGTGATAGAGAGGTTAATGATCGTACTGTACTGTGGTAGAGATGTGTAAGCGGCGAGCTCCGGGCGTGGGGAACTGTGGGGAGTTGATGTAGTAGTGATAGAGTAGTGATGGAGTAGTGATGGAGTAGTGATAGAGAGGTTATTGATCGTACTGTACTGTAGTAAAGATGTGTAAGCGGCGAGCTCCAGGCGTGGGGAACTGTCGGGAATTGATGGAGTAGTGATGGAATAGTGATGGAGTAGTGATGTAGTAGTGATAGAGAGGTTATTGATCGTACTGTACTGTGGTAGAGATGTGTAAGCGGCGAGCTCCGGGCGTGGGGAACTGTCGGGAGTTGATGTAGGAGACTTTTCTCAGAGCCGTGTTCACCTGATCCAGATCTTCTCCCTCCATCACCAGCACAGACTGAGCCGGATTAAAGTGAAACTGCAGAAACACAGCAGACCAGACATTGAGTTATTTTGAGGGCACAGTAAATTTACACTGTTATAGTGTAGCTGTACACTGATGAATTTACATTGTATAAAAGTGTCATGTCTTCAAAAAACAAGAGACCACTTAATGATGATGTTTTTCCTTGATTTTACCAAATTGAAAACCTCTGGAATATAATCAAGAGGAAGATGGATGATCACAAGCCATCAAACCACCAAACTGAACTGCTTGAATTTTTGCACCAGGAGTAAAGCAGCATAAAGTTATCCAAAAGCAGTGTGTAAGACTGGTGGAGGAGAACATGATGACAAGATACATGAAATAAAAACTGTGATTAAAAAACAATCAGGATTATTCCACCAAATATTGATTATTTCTGAACTCTTAAAACTTTATGAATATGAACTTGTTTTCTTTGCTTTATTATTTGAGGTCTGAAAGCTTTACATCTTTTTTGTTATTTCAGCCATTTCTCATTTTCTGTAAATAAATGCTCTAAATGAGAATATTTGTATTTGGAATTTGGGAGAAATGTTGTCTGTAGTTTATAGAATAAAACAACAATGTTCATTTTACTCAAACATAAACCTATAAATAGCAAAACCAGAGAAACTGATTCAGAAACTGAAGTGGTCTCTTATTTTTTTCCAGAGCTGTATAATAAACTAGTTATTAAAATGTGAAGGGTGTCCTCACTTTTGTGAGATACTGTATAACAGTGAATACAGCATTAGTAGTTATGAGATTGTTATTACAAGTATTATTAATACGTAATTACAGTTATTTGATATATATGTGTGTGTGTGTGTGTGTGTGTGTCAGTGTTCATACAATAGAAGGAGCCGCAAAAGGAGCTTAAAATGACTGAACGGCGCAGAGCGAAGGAAAGAAAGAAAGATGAATCGATACACAGAGAGGAAACAGACATATGAGGCCTCAAGCTCATCCACTGATCTCTCACTATCTCTCTCTCTTTCTCTTTATTATCTCTCTCTCTTTACTATCTCTCTCTCTCTCTCTCTCTGATGTCAGTTCTCATCCGATCCTAAAATCTTTCCTCCAGACTCGGAATATAAAAGAACAAAAGCCACCGAGAGAAAATGGAAAACTGGGCCTGAAGACATTCCCTCTGTCTGTCCCTCCCTCTCTCACTCTCTCTCTCTCTTCCTCTTGCTCTCCCTCTCTCTCTCTTTTTCTCTCTCTCTCCATCTTTATTCCGCTTTTCTCTCTATTCTCTCGCTCTGTACAACTGCTTTTATCTCTGCCTTTGTGGGTGGAAACGCTTATGTGTATAGATTACTGACACACACACACACACACCCACACACACACAGTTGTATAGCTATATGAAAGACGTTTGGGCACCCGAGACAAATTAGCTGTCTTAGTAATATTCAGTGATGACATAGTAACTTTGAAAAAGTAATTTGATTACTGATTCCTTATTTAAAATGTAACTTCATTACTTTATGAATTACTTTTTTTAAGTAAGTTACTTTATTAGTTACATTCAGCAGCTACTACAAATGTTTCTTCAGATTTAACTTTTAACATGTTTTTCGAAGCTAGGCGGCACTTTGAGAGCACACTGAGTGCTAGTTTTATCCTGTTAGCTTGTTAGCTCGCTAGCCTGTTATTATTTCGGCGACAATTTCAGCAATTAAGCGACCGTCCATCCTTTCACTGCGTTGAGCCGGATGTTACAATACCATTTTACAAAGGAAAATGACAAAAATGGAACGCACGGTGGATTTGGACTTGGATAAGTACTTTCTGAGGATCTGAGTACTGGATTACAAATAGTAATGCATTGGTTAGATTAGAGTAACACATTACTGACATCACTAGACTTAATATCATGTCCCATGACATTTGGCATGGCCCATGAAAGTTAAAGTGAGCTGTTCAGACCTTTGGGCGTGCTGACTGAATGGAAATGCAAGTTCTATTAAAGTTACTCATCTATACGCCCGGACAATTCTAGCCAGAAGCCACTGGTCACGATCATTATCACTCCTTGTGTTGTCCACATGCGTGACACTGTGGAGTGTGGAATGTTAAATATGGGCAGGTTAACTGGTATAAAATGAAATGCCAGTCCGTGTATCTATTAGTCCTCACTCAAACTCTCAAACTCCAATAATTTACACCTCGCCATAAGTACTCTGTGCAAGCCTCACTCACAAGATAACACCTCACAACTTACACAGGTATGGGCATTCCCAGGTCATCCCCTAAAGATACACTTCCTGATTAGTTTATATCCTGCTGTCCTATGATTTTTGGCACACCAGGGTGTAAAGTCCTATGTTAGCATACAAAGATTCTGATGTCCTCATAAGGTAAAATGATGAGTATGTGTGTGTGTGTGTACCTTTATCCCTTTCTCCAGGCTCTCCAGTGAGGTGATGTCCAGTCCCTCTTTACAGGCCTGCAGGCAGGAAATCACCTTCTGACTCTCGATCTTCCCGGGTCTCAGAGTCAGACCCGACAGACTGCCGCGGAAATGCTGCGTAAACCGGGCCTTCGACACCTCACCCCCTACACACACAAAAACACACACACATGTGAGGACCATCCTTGCACAGAATGAGAACTGTAGCTAATAGGGGTGGGCGATATGGCTCTAAAATAATATCACGATATTTCAGGGTATTTTTGTGATAACGATATACTTGGCGATATAGGAAAACAGAAATAATTAATTAACTCAGGAATATAGTATAATAGTATAACAGAATAATCATAATGTGGCAAAATAAATATAAAAATATAGCATAAAATAATATAATGCAGCAAAAAATATTGCAGAATATTTAGTGCATGCATATAAACTGCAAACTAAAACCATTATACAATAAATACACCTAAAGCTACACAGCAAATAATAGACTACTTTTAAGACAGAACAGCCCTATTATCACAATATGGATTTTTAAAATCATGATATTTCTGTGTCACGATATATTGTATACGATATAATATTGCCCACTCCTAGTAGCTAATTTATACTCAGGGTTTATACACTTTTCAAAAAATACTTTTTTATGACTTTCCATGCCTTTGCAGCACATTTTAATGACTATATGATCTTTAGAACATCAGTACAGACATGGAAAAAAAAATCAAAACTGGTTATAATAGGTCTATATTTCTCCTAAAATTAATTTTAAAAAACGTAACACGTTTTTTAAAATGTCACGTTTTAATAGCTGAATAACATTTCTGCATATTTTGCACATCTCTGTCTTATATGTGTCTGAATAAAGCCAGACAGCATTAAATCAGCATTTTTCTCTTACAGTTGAAGCTGAAACTCCAGTCTAAATAGCACCCACATAGACAGATACTGTAGCTAATGACAAGAGATGTGACGAATTTACCCAAACTTTGAATTATTTTTTTAAACCAAAGCAAAAGTCAATAAACAGAAACAAATTTTTAAAATTTCCATGCTTTTCCAAAACTTTCTGGGTATTTTTATTTTTCCAAAACATACCCAGGCCTGGAAATTGCAGAAATTGGAAGAAAACTCCATGACTTTTTTTAGGTTATTCATGAGCGTACGAAACCTGTATACTACACCCAAACCTAACCTTAACCTTAGTGACCAAAAGTGAATCATTTCACTTTTTTTAGATTTTTAAAATTTAAGTATTAATTTTTGTACAAAAAAAAATGTAACAAAAAAAAAAAACAATAAATAAAAGAAATCTCAAATAAGTTGTGAGGACCACCAAAATAAAAATGATTATTTATACATAATTTATTTATTTATAAAATAGACAAAACTTAACATATTTTTGTTTTTAATCATTTTAAAAATCAACTTTGACACACATTTTCAGCTGTGCTGAACTCATCAAGAGTTAATTACTTGAATTTCTTGTCTCCTAATGTGTTTGAGAGCATCAGTTGTAAAGTAGTGAAGAGGTAGAGTTAGTACACAGTGAATAAAACTATTTGAGTAATGTTCTAATCCAGATTATGACACAAACTACTCAACTAAGTAGAAAGAAAAAAATACTTTGAGGACACTTTGAAAGTATCCTCAGGTGCAGTCAATACAAAGAGCATTAAAATTGGTATGATGATAAAACTGGCACTCATCAGGACCGCCCCAGAAAAGGAAGAGTGAGAGTTTTCTCTGTTGTACAGGATAAGTTTATCAGAGTTACCAGCCTCATAAAACACAAGTTAACAAACAGCTCCCCAGATAAGATTATTAAGAGTATTTTAAGTAACTACATGATTCCTATTAGTTTACAATGAATAGGAAGGTGTGTCTAAACGTTTGACTGTTTTTAGGGCTGCTGTTTGAAGTGTTTTAGATTTTAGAGAGTTTCTTTCTTTCGGTCTGCATGTGATTAATCAACCACCTGCAGTTACTGATTCTCAAACTCCCATCAAATTCTCTTTGTCTGAGGTTTAAAACAATCTGAAAATGTGAGCGCTGATTGCGTTGATAACTTTAAAGTTGTCCTCATGACCTTTTTCACTAATCATCAGACGTCTGATGTATAATTTATTTTGTTTTAAGAAAGTCTGTAATTTTGCTTTGAGGTGATCTGGTGGACATAATCAACAGAAGAATGTGAGGGAATATTATAGAGGTTTGTTATAATAATATAATAATGTAATTTTACCATACCTATCAACCCTTCTTAGAATATTATATAAGACCAATTGGTACTTTTGGCAGTGTGGGCAGTGTGCCAAGTCCTGCTGGAAAATGAAATCTGCATCTCCATAAAAGTTGTCAGTGCATGTCTATCTGATTATCTGTCTGTCTGCACAGAAGTTGGACATTGAAACTGAAACACCTGGTTTTAGACCACAATAATTGATTGTGGTGACGGACAGTTCTGGTGGAAACAGGAGAGTTGAGGTGCACATTGAATTCTGCGTGATTTGATCTTCCGTGGTTTTATGTTTTTTGGATACAATCCGGGTTAGCACCCGAACATCCCTTTCAGACAGCTTCCTCTTACAGCGTCCACAGTTAATCCTGTTGGATGTGGTTGGTCCTTCTTGGTGGTATGCTGACATTACCCTGGATACCGTGGCTCTTGATGCATCACAAAGACTTGCTGTCTTGGTCACAGATGTGGCAGCAAGACGTGCACCAACAATTTGTCCTCTTTTGAACTCTGGTATGTCTCCCATAATATTGTGTGCATTGCAATATTTAGAACAGAACTGTGCTCTTACCCTGATAATTGAACCTTCACACTCTGCTCTTACTGGTGCAATGTGCAATTAATGAAGATTGACCACCAGGCTGCTCCAATTTAGCCATGAAACCTAAAATCCCACACTAAAATGACAGGTGTTTCAGTTTCATTCTCCAACCCCTGTATATCCAACCATCAATCTGTTTTATCTGTCTGTCTATTTGTCCATATATCTGTCTTATATATGCGGTGGTGTGTTACTGTGGTTCTGTATGTGCTGAGGGACATTTCTTGTCCCCTCGGTTGGTCTCAGTGTGGACCTGGCTGTGTTTAGAGTCTGTGTGGAAGCTCTTAGAGTTACTACTGTGTGAATCAATTACACTTTGATTCATGAATCGACTTGTTTGAGTTATTCTACCATTCTGCCTCACAATACAGAGCCCGCAGTCCCAGATCCCTTCTGTGTTTATAGCTGATACATATATTCATATGAATACAGCTATTTATACTTCATTCATTCCCCCTCACGGTCACCTGACCTTGCCAGCAGGCTCCAACGGTGAGCTGGACATCAATCTTAGACGAGTGGATGGGCCAGTCATCCGTCACCAGGTACGGGTCATAGGTCACCCCGTCCACGTAGAGAGTGACCACTGGAAACTCTACATTAATGACATAGTAATGCCACTCCTTATCACAGATCTGAGAGAGAGAGAGAGAGAGAGAGAGAGAGAGAGAGAGAGTTTTCATGATTTTCCTTTATAAATAATTAGTTTCAGCAATTTAAAGAAACTCACAAGGCAGGTCAGAAATGTTAAAGTTGTGGAAAAGAAGCAGGGTTCAGTTATACAAACATATATACAAACCCAAGCTTTTAAAGCATTCCAAGGAGCACCGTTCAATCCATCATAAAAAAATGAATGAAAAAGTATTTCAATACTGCAAATCTGCCGAGGCATGGCCATGGTCCACCAAAACTGAGAGATTGAGCAAGCAAAGCACTGGTCATAGAAGCGAAGGGCCAAGAGGCCCATGGTCACTCTGGAGGAACTGTAGAGATCCACAGCTCAGGTTGGACACAACCATAACACTGCATATAACATGTGGCAAGACTTAAAAATTGATGTTCACAGACGCTTTCTGTCCAACCTGGATTAGCTTCAGCTATTTTGCAGAGAAAAATGAGAAAAAAAAATAGATTTATAGATGTGCAAAGATGGTGGAGACATACGCCATAAAGCTAAATCTATAGTTTTCTCTTCTTTCCATGAGCCTATAAATATATGATATACAGTTTTGAAAAAAAATAAGAGGGCGCTTCAGTTTCTGAATGAGTTCCTCTGATTTTGCTATTTATAGAAAATGAGAAATGGCTGAAATAACAAAAAAGATGCAGAGCTTTCAGACCTCAAATAATACAAAGAAAACAAGTTCATACTCATAAAGTTTTAAGAGTTCAGAAATAATCAATATTTAGCGGAATAACCCTGGTGGTTTTTAATCACAGTTTTTTTTCATGCATCTTGGCATCATGTTGTCCTCCTCCACCAGTCTTACACACTGCTTTTGGATAACTTTATGCTGCTTTACTCCTGGTGCAAAAATTCAAGCAGTTCAGTTTGGTGCTTTGATGGTTTGTGATCATCCATCTTCCTCTTGATTATATTCTTTACATTTGGGGAAATTAAAGAATCTCATTTTTAAGTGGTCTCTTTTTCTAGAGGTGTATATTTGAGGGTTGTTGTGCACTCTTATCTTATGTTGTTTGATGAATTTTGCTATATCTAAAAATTCTCCTCCTGGGAATCAATATAACTCTCTCTCTCTCTCTCTCTTTCTTTCTTTCTTTCTCTCTAATTCCTCCTGTAAGGGTGAATCGATGGGTGGCCTCCATGTCATTGGTTAAAGTCTCTTGGCTGACCTGTAATCACCCACTGCAAATGTTTGTCTGTTTAATCCGAGCCCTGTTAGCCATTCCTGCAGCACTTCCAGGTGAGACGGAGCATCAATACAAACACACTTTACCTTTATATGACCTGCACTGACACACACTGCACCAGTCTTTATCAGTGAAAGAGAGAGAGAGAGAGAAAGAGAGAGAGATCAATATTTTTATTAAGAAACGGTAGGAAGAACTTGGGAGATTGGTCTTTTCTGCTGTTCCTTTCACTTTTCACTTCTCTCCCCACACTACTACACCTGTATTATACTCTCTGGTGAGCTTTTGTTTACATCCCTCCCCCGTCTCTCTCTCTGTCGCGCTTGGCGTGAATTTAGTTTCTGTCCGTTCTCATTTTTCCACCCATTCTTGGGTTCCCTATCTCCTTATAAGGGTTTTTTCCCTGGCCGTGTCCCAATTCACAAGCCAGAGCAGCGGTATTGTATTGAGCAGCGACCCTGATGACACGGGTTTGATCCTGCGTGAGGAGCGTGTGATTATTTTTTTTTTTTTTTATTTCTTCTTGGGTTTACCTGCTTTGAGATGAACTGTTCTGCAACTGGGTTCTACAACCCTCTTGGCTGGAGAGCTACTACATTTTGTGGCCGCCACATAATGGCTTGGAAAATTGCCCACCAACTCCTTCTTTACTTCACTCTGTAACACCACTGACCTGTAATGTACTACATGGTGCTACACAACTGGCTTTGCAATGTTACGCCACTATCTTGGGTATTTCAGCTGACTTTTAGAGACCCAAAGACCCAAAGCACCGATACATCCTGACCATGCACAAGCTCAGAGACCAGAGTCTGCCCAAGAAAAAGCCTAATAAAAAATACATGTACAAAATCCTGCCTGTCCACAGAGAAATGACTGCTGCTGCTGTGCGACACTGTATAACAGACACATTTTCTCCTTCTCAAAAAACTGTTTTTTTTCATTACCTGATTGACCCATAACTCACTCTCACACTCTACACTGTTACACTATTGACCTCTTACACATTCCACACTGTAACACCACTGACCTGTAAAGGACCCTTCAGTGTTAAACTACTAACCTGAAACACCCTCCACACTGTTACAGCACTGACTTGTGACACCTCCACAATGTTACAGCACTGACTTGTGACACCTTCACAATGTTACAGCACTGACTTGTGACACCTCCACAATGTTACAGCACTGACCTGTACATGTACACCTTCACAATGTTACAGCACTGACCTGTACCTGTACACCTCCACAATGTTACAGCACTGACTTGTGACACCTCCACAATGTTACAGCACTGACTTGTGACACCTCCACAATGTTACAGCACTGACTTGTGACACCTCCACAATGTTACAGCACTGACCTGTACACCTTCACAATGTTACAGCACTGACCTGTACCTGTACACCTCCACAATGTTACAGCACTGACTTGTGACACCTCCACAATGTTACAGCACTGACCTGTACACCTTCACAATGTTACAGCACTGACCTGTACCTGTACATCTCCACAATGTTACAGCACTGACTTGTGACACCTCCACAATGTTACACCACTGACCTGTAACACATCCACAATGTGACAGCACTGACCTGTACTAGACTCCAGACTCTCTAGAATTTTAGGAAAATATTCTGTGGACTAACAAGACAAAAGTGGAGCTTTTTGGAAGCATCAGTTCTGCTCTCTCTACCAGAAAAGTCTGAATGAGAAAGATGTCTGTCCATCAGTTTGTGACCTTAAGCTCAGGTGTACTTGGGTTCTCCAGCAGGACAATGACCCAAAGCTCACCAGCAAGTTTAAAGAAACTAAGTGAAGGTTTTGGAGGGTCTAGTTAAATTCTGGATGATTGAGATGCTGTGGATGATCTTAAACAGGATGTTCATGCTGAAAAAAACTTATCCAATATGGCTGAATTAAAAACACTTCTGTAAAGAAGAGTGGAACAAAATTCCTCCACAGAGATGGAAAAGGCTTGTTGCACAACCAAGTTATTAGGTTTAGTTGGCAAACACTTTTTCACAAAGTGCTAGATTGGTTGGTTGGTTGGTTGGAGATAGAGGAGAGAAAGAAAGAATATGTGTCTGAGGGAGAAAAAGAGAGAGGGAGAGAGAGAGAGATAGTGGGCGGAGCCTGCAGAGCAGTTTGTGAAGAGATTGATGAGATATGCGGACAAGGTGACTCTGCAGAGGAGAACAAGAGAGAAAGAGAGAGAGACAGAGAGAGAGAGAGAAAGAGAGAGAGAGAAAGTAGTGTGAAAGTGAAAAGAACAAAAGCCACCCCTCTGTATCGCACTCCGCTGAAGCGAGTGAGATATTATTAAAAAGAAAGTGGAGAGAGAAAGGAAAAGTGCAGATTTGTGGAATTACCACTCCAACCGTTTCACTGGAGGATGAAACCAGTTCAGACACTCAGAGCTGCGATAGTGCGGCTAATTCAGCTACGCTAACACTGTAATTACTGAGGCTTCATCTCAGCAAATACAGCAGGAAATAATTGGCAAACAGAATTTGACTAGTTAATAGAGTTCTTATTATTTACACTATACAGTACGTACGCATGATTTTGGTCATTCATGCCCTCTATAGAATGCATTCAGCTACTTTAACTCTAGAATGCTAATGCTGTAATTGCAAACAAAGGATTCTGTACCAAATATTATTTTATTATTTTATGCAATAAAATGCTAATTAATTATTAAAATGTAATACAATGTTATGGTATTTTCTGGATTTTATTTTAGACTCAGACTCCCACAGTAAAAGTTCACCTATGATAAAAAAAAAATGTAATTCTTTACTACCCAATGTATATAGTGAGAGAGAGAGGTAGATATAAAGGTTGTGTGTTAGAGAGAGGGAGAGAGAGATGTTGAGATATAGGTAGTGAAAGAGAGAGAGAGAGAGAGAGAGAGAGGGATAGATGGATTTTAAGGGAGAATGGATAGGGTCATGTATTGCAAGATTTTGGCCAACAACGTCCTTCTCTCAGTGAATTACATTAAAGATAAGTCATGGTTGGGTCTTCCAGCAGGACAATGACCCAGGAAAAAACATCCAGTGCAACTAACAGGTGCTTAACCATGCTTAAGAAGCATTTTAAGGTCCTGGAGTAGAAAATCTTGGGAGGGAGCTGAAACTGAATAAACCTGAAAGATCTGTGGAAGATCTGTATGAAGGAATGGGCAAAATGTAGGTGAGAAAACAAATGCAAAATTGCCTGTATATCAAATAATTATTTTCCCCACTGTGTATAGTGAGAGAGAGAGAGAGGTAGATATATAGGCAGTGTGTTAGAGAGAGAGAGAGAGAGAGGGAGATTTATTGGTGATGGGTCATGGCTGGGTCTTCCGTCATGACAATGACCCAAGAAAAACATCCAGTGCATCTAACAGGTGGCTCTTTAAGAAGCATTTAAGGTCCTGGAGTGGCAGAGCCAGTCTCCAGATCTGAACCCAGTAGGGAATCTTTTTGAGAGAGCTGAAACTCAATGAAACCTGAAAGATCTGGAGACCTGGAGAAGATCTGTATGGTGGAGAGGGCTGAAAAGCTTGCGGCAGTGTGTGCAAACCTGGTCAAGAACTACAGGAAACGTCTGACCTCTATAATCGCAAATACTGTAAAGGTTTCTGTACCAAAAATTATAAGCTCTGTTTTTCTGTTGTATCATGCAATAAATTAAAAATGTGTTTTTTTTTAAAAGAGCGAGAGGAATAGATATAGGCAAAGAGAGAGAGAGAGAGAGAGAGAGAAAGATAAAGAGAGAGATTAAGAGAATAAGAGAGAGAGATAGAGAGAGAGGGAATAAGAGAGAGAGAGATAGAGAGAGAGAATAAGAGAGTGCGAGAGAAAGATAAAGAAAGAGAGAGATAAAGAGAGAATAAGAGAGAGAGATAGAGAGATTAAGAGAATAAGAGAGATAGATAGAGAGAGAGAATAAGAGAATAAGAGAGAGAGAGATAGAGAGAGGGAATAAGAGAGAGAGCGATAGAGAGAGAGAATAAGAGAGTGCGAGAGAAAGATAAAGAGAGAGAGAGAGATAAAGAGAGAGAGATAAAGAGAGAGATTAAGAGAATAAGAGAGAGAGAGAGAGAGGGAATAAGAGAGAGAGAGATAGAGAGATTAAGAGAATAAGAGAGATAGATAGAGAGAGAGAATAAGAGAATAAGAGAGAGAGAGATAGAGAGGGAGGGAATAAGAGAGAGAGAGAGATAGAGAGAGAGAATAAGAGAATGAGAGAGAGAGATAGAGAGAGGGAATAAGAGAGAGAGAGAGAAAGATAAAGAGAGATTAAGAGAATAAGAGAGAGAGATAGAGAGAGAGAATAAGAGAATAAGAGACAGAGAGATGCTCTCTTGATGCTCTGTTTGGACTGCTGCCACTCCGTGTCGTACGCTGGCAGACGGCTGCTTTCCACTCTGTTACACATGACTGTGTGTATGTGTGTGTGTGTGTGTGTGTGTGTGTAGATGTGTGTGTGTGTAGATGTGTGTGTGTGTGTGTAGATGTGTGTGTGTGTAGATGTGTGTGTGTGTGTCGTTTGTATTGCAGATGGGACAGGTCACTAGGTCTAGTGGAACTGATTGTTACACCCTTTACGTCCAGCAAAGACACTCAAACACACACACACGCACACACACACACACACACACACACACACACAAACACACACACACACACACACACACACACACACAAAAGTGGTAAAAGTGCTGCAGGCCTGTTTCTAATCTTCTAATGTTCACCATCTCCATTTATCTCTCACTGCAGACTGATACCAGAGGAGAGAGAGAAAAAGAGAGAGAAAGAAAAAGGAGATTAAAAGAAAAGAAAGGAAGAGAAAGATAAAGCAAGGTAAGGGTTAGAGGGAAAAAGAGGTGGAAAGAGAAAGAGAGAAAGAGGAAGAGAGAGAGAGAGAGAGTAAAACGTGTGTAATTCACATAGAGGTAAATATCTTACAGTCTGCTGGAATTACTAGTATTAGTATTAGTATTACTGTCAGAAGCAGTAGTAGTGTAGTAATAGTAGTAGTGTAGTAATAATAGTAGTAGTAGAAGTAGTAGTAGTAGTAGTGTAGTAATAGTAGTGGTAGTAGTAATAGCAGTACTAGTATCAGCAGCAGTAGTGGTACTAGTATCAGCAGTAGTAGCAGTAGCAGTGGTAGTAGTAACAGTAGTAGAAGTTGTAGTAATAGTAGTAGTGTAGTAATATTAGTGTAGTGACAGTAGTAGCAGCACTAGTATCAGTAGTAGTAGTAGTAGTTGTAGTAGCAGTATTAGTGTCAGCAGTAGTAGTGTAGTAATAGTAGTAGTTGTAGTAGTAGTAGCAGTAGTAGTAGTAATAGTAGTAATAGTATCAGCATCAGTAGTAGTAGTAGTAGTAGTATTAGAATTAGTAGTAGTAAAGTAATAGTAGTAGCAGTAGCAGCAACAGTAGTAGTAGTAGTAGTAGTAAAGTGATAGTAGCAGTAGTATCAGTGGTAGTAATAGTAGTAGTAGTAGTAACAGTAGTAATAGTAGTAGCAGTAGCAACAGCAGATATTGTAAGAGTATCAGTAGTAAAAGTAGTAGAATAATAGTAATAATAATTACTATTAATAATAATAAGTAATAGTAGTAATAGTAGTGGCTGTAATAGGGGTAATCGTAGCAGATAGGGGTAGTAGCAGTAGTAGTATTAATACTAGTACTAATAGTGGAAGTAATGGTAGTAGTAGTATCAGTAGTAGTTTTATAGCAGTAGTAATAGTAGTAATAATAGAAGTAGTGACAGCAACAAAGTAGTAATTTCAGCAATAGAATATAGTAGTGGTAGCAAAAAGGCTGTAGTAGAAATAGATGTAGATTTAGTAATAATAAAAGACATAAAATCAGCATTAGTGGTGATAGCAACACAAGTAGTAAGTGTAGTGGTACTCGCAGGAGTAGCAGACATCCCAAGTTGCAAAAGTTGATTTCAGGGAGGTTACCCCTAGCCCCCGCCCCCCACCAACCCCCCCCCCCCCCCCAACCAAACCCCCACCCCCGCACCAACCCGGCAAAAAACAAACAAACAAACAAAAAAAAAAACGTGCACACACACTAAAGGATAATGAAATTTTACTTTTATATTAATTCATTTCACTTTTTTTTATTCAATTTAGAGTATTCAGAGGTGAAATGAGTTTTATCTTTTTTTCTTTTTGGAAGGCCCTGCCTCTGCTATCCTTTTTTTTTTTTTTTTTTTTTGGAAAAAAAGCCTTTATTTGACAAAAATTGACAGTTAAAATATCACAAAAAACATCAAAAACATTTCATATCATATTACAATAATTATTAATATTGCCTCCGCCATGATCTGCTTTCTCTCACTCGCTGAACAAATCCCGTCCGGGAGGGGGGAAAAACACTGCCCGCCCACACTAAAAACTGATAGGCTGTCTCACAGACTCTTTGCAGAGAACAGGCCAATCAGAACCCTCTCTGTTTTCTCTCTCTCCTTCCCACACGCGATTAGAGAAAAAAAGTCTGTCTCCCGTTATA
The DNA here is from genome assembly GCF_023375975.1 of Astyanax mexicanus. Lineage (NCBI taxonomy): Eukaryota > Metazoa > Chordata > Actinopteri > Characiformes > Acestrorhamphidae > Astyanax > Astyanax mexicanus. The sequence goes on from NC_064425.1 coordinate 43,329,292, forward strand.
TGTGACTCGCGGGCATCAGGGAGCCACTACCGAAATGCGGGAGACTCCCGCAGCTTCAGGGAGACTTGGTTTGTCTGGAGTAGTAGCAGAAGTTTTAGAGGTAGTAGCAGTAGTAACAGTAGATCCTTGGACCCGGGTCTCTGTAGGGCTACTTTGCGATAACATTATTTTGTGAAAAGTGCAAAACAAATATATTTATATTGAATAAAATATTAGTAATATAAAGAGTAGTAGTTGCAGAAGCAGTTCTTCTATGTCATCCTTTAAACTCACTGCAGACACTTTATATTCTTTACCCTTAACCTGAGGAACACAAAGACAAGCTCTGGACCTTCACAGTGTGCACACACACACACACACACACACACAGGCGCAGGCACAGGGACGGGGACTAGGTCAGTTAAGGAGAGAGTGTGTGAAGGTGATATTTTCTCAGTGTGGGTTCAGTAAAAGTAGATAGTTGAATCGATGGAGCTGGTAAAGGACTTAGTGCTGCACTCAGCTGAAGCCTTTTATAAAAGCAGAGCAATTTATCAGAGTGACGGAGGGAGAGCGAGAGAGCGGGAGAGCGGGAGAGAGAGAGAGAGAGAGAGCAGAAGAAATCAGAAGCTTAAACCCTGAGTAGGGCTGGTGGGTGATAAGTGGTCTGGATCTTTTAACACCTTTAACAAGACTGCAGGTTTGTTGAGTGTGTAGGTGTAAATGTGTGTGTATTTGGTGTGTGTGTGTGTGTGTTGGTGTGTAAGTGTGCATGCTGTCAAGGACACTAAAGCAACAGATTACATATGGCAGATGTGTGTTTGTTTTTCACAGAAGACACATACAGTTCACTCTTCTTCCAGGTTCTTTTAACCCTTGTGTGGTGTTCATATATTTGTTACTCGTTTACTTTGTTACTTGTATTTAATTCAGCAAAATTAAGCAGTTTTACATTAAAATGCTTTACACATGCTTGCTTCACCTAAATTGCAAGCAATATAAACAGCTTACATGGTTAATATTTGCCCTTTACCTTTCTTATGTTACATTTCTTTTAAAAAGTGCTACTCTTTTTTTATTAGTTTTTAAATAAAATGTAAAAGAAAATGAATTAAACTCAAGATATGAGTAGAAAATTTGTTTAGTTTCAAATTTACAAATGAAGCAATGTTTATTAACCCTTGGCCAAACATACTGTATGTAATATAAATGTGAAGGGGGGGGGGGGGGTGGGGGGGGGGGGGTGTACAGTGTGTGTTTATCGAAAATGTGTTTTGATATATATTTTACACAAAAAAATGAGCCAATGCCAATGAGTTTGAGTTAGAAAAAATATTTTTTTAGTATCATTTGATGAAAAATGAAAACGGGTCCCACAGACCCGAACACCACACAAGGGTTAATGAACTCTCAAAAGTGCTTCCCATACTTTTTTTTTTTTTTTTTACCTATAGAGGCAACATTTGAGTAGTGCACCTCTTGGTGAAAGATAACTGAACTCTAGACATGCCTCTACGATGCACTCTAAGGGCCCTATCGTAGAGGCATGTCAAGAAATTAATGATCTTTCACCAAGAGGTGCACTAGTAGCAGTAACAGTAGTAGTAGTAGTAGTAGTTGTAGTAGTATTAAAAGTAGCAGTATCAGCAGTAGTAGTATCAGATGCAGTATTAATAGCAGTAGTAGTAAAAGTAGTAATAGTACTAGTATAAGCAGTAGCAGTATTAGGAGTAGTAGTTGTACTAGTAGCAGTAGTAATAGAAGTAGTAGTAGCAATAGTATTAATAGTGAAGGCAACAGCAGTAGTAGTGGCAGCACACAGTAGTAATAATACTAGTACTAATAACAGAGTAGTCAGTATATGTTATAACAGTAGTTACTAGTATTAATAGTATAACTTGGCGAGTATAAATTATTATAGGAGTTGTCTGATTACAGCCACAAGAGGGCGCAAAAGTGCTTCACATACTTTTTTTACCTATAAAAAACTCTCAGATGATACGTTTGAGTAGTGCACCTCTTGGTGAAAGATCACTGAATTCTAGACATGCCTCTACGATGCACACTAAGGGCTCTATCGTACACTCTCTCGAAGGTGCGTCGCAGGCTTATTGCTATCTTACACCCCACCATTAGTATATTTTCACACTTTGCTCCCATGAGGTTAAAATAGTGTCAGAGTTTAAGAATAAATATACACTGATGGGCGTGGTTGTCTGGAAGTGAGGTGTGTTCAGGTAAATTTCTGCCGTGTTGCTATTTATATATTTTGGTGGTGGAAAACACAGGAGTGCCACTGACTGGGTAAAACCCTGACAACAGCCAAACATCAGAGTTAATTTCTATAGACGCACCAAGCTCACGTTTATGAATAGTTTATAAAGGAGTTTATTATTAATCAGCAGTTAACATGTAACATAAATAGAAACGGCAACAGTGAGATGAAAATATTGCAAAGTAGTGATTCCACATTCGTTTAGACTGTCAAACTTCAGCTCTTTCTAGATACTGATTTTACTTTGTGTTTTCCATCAACCAGCATTAAACCTGCCATATTAATATATTTATTTATAAGTTTTATATGTTTAACTATTACCCATAAATTAAATGTACTAATGAGAATATATAAGATACTCAACTGTATATTTCAACTAATCATTAAATGAGCAATGTTTTTAAATGTTTTTGATCTCATACTTTTTTAAATTTGTTGTGTTTAATTGATGTTGATTTTCTGTGTGCATTCTCTATTTTACTTTCTATATTAACTACAGTATTTTAACTAGCACTGTAAAGCTGACTGTATGATGTAATATAAATAAAGTTTATTTAATTATTACTGTTTAGTAAAATTAAATTGAACACTTATTTTGATTAGTTTCAAAACATTGATGTATTATTTTTAATGCTCTTTTTGACTATGTTTGTGCTTCATAGATGTGTGTGTGTGTGTGTGTGTGGTGTGGTGTTTGTGTGTGTGTGTGTGTGTGTGTGTGTGGTGTTTGTGTGTGCAGACGCCTGTGGAGGAACATCATGTTAAAAGCCCTCCTGCGTCTCTGATGGCTTTTTAAACGCTGTCTGGTGTGGACAGCACACACACACACACACACACGCGCGCGCACACACACACACACACACTCCTCTACTGTATATATGTGGATTTAGAAGAGTGTGTTTGTGCGTGTGTGTATTACACTCTTTCAATCTTTGTAGGGACTATTAAAGCACCAAATATATATAAATATATGAACATTTTGACTTAACATTGTGACTGGCATGCCAAAAGTCATGGTACAGCAGAACTTAAACTGATTATGAAGTGTAACAAACACAGAGCAACTTAATTATTATTTCAGTACATAATTAGTACATGCCTTTTATGTGGTTCGAGCTATGTAAGGTGTACTTTTCCTGTCGTTACGATAGCAAAGACACAATGATGCACCCTAAATCAAGCTGCACAGTGCATGGCTGCCGACTCACCTATAGATCACTGAAATAGGGCCTGAAGTCTTAGCTTGCTAGTGTATTGTATGTGTTTTTACGTATTTTATATATTACACTGTATTTATTTTATATTTTCAATAACATTTACTTTTATTCTACATCTTTTTCGTTGTACTTTTACATTATTTTATGATTATTTAATTTTTAAAATAAAATGTATTTCTTCTTGGTTATTTTTATTTATAGTTTATAGAAACACCCACAGAGCTAGAACTACAACTGTGTGTGTGTGTGTGTGTGTGTGTGTGTGTCACATCTCATAAAGTCTCATCTTTTGACCTTTTGTCCAATCAAAAGTCACCTCAGTCTCTCTCAAATGACTGTCACTCTGCTCACTCAGACTTGACTCAGCTCTCGTCCAATCAGAGAGCGCGATTCTCTGACAGCCGTCACGACCTCTGACCTCAGTCTCATCTCTACCTCATACCCATGCTCATCAGCGTCCAGCAGCGGCCGAGCGTCCACCTTAACGAACACTGACCACCTTAACGAACACTGACCACCTTAACAAACACTGACCACCTTAACGAACACTGACCACCTTAACAAATACTGACCACCTTAACAATCACTGACCACCTTAACAAACACTGACCACCTTAATGAACACTGACCACCTTAACAAATACTGACCACCTTAACAATCAATGACCACCTTAACAAACACATAGAGACTTAACAAACACTGACCACCTTAACAAACACTGACCACCTTAATGAACACTGACCACCTTAACAAACACTGACCATCTTAACAAACACTGACCACCTTAACGAACACTGAGCAACTTAAAGAACACTGACCTCCTTAACAAACACTGACCACCTTAACAATCACTAACCACCTTAACGAACACTAACCACCTTAATGAACACTGACCACCTTAATGAACACTGACCACCTTAACAAACACTGACCACCTTAATGAACACTGACCACCTTAACGAACACTGAGCACCTTAACAAACACTGAGCACCTTAACGAACACTGACCACCTTAATGAACACTGACCACCTTAAGAAACACTGACCACCTTAACAATCACTGACCACCTTAATGAACACTGACCACCTTAACGAACACTGAGCACCTTAACAAACACTGACCACCTTAATGAACACTGACCACCTTAAGAAACACTGACCACCTTAAGAAACACTGACCACCTTAACAATCACTGACCACCTTAATGAACACTGACCACCTTAACGAACACTGAGCACCTTAACGAACACTGACCACCTTAATGAACACTGACCACCTTAACGAACACTGACCACCTTAACGAACACTGACCACCTTAACGAACACTGAGAATCTTAACAAACATTATAGTTGCCAAGATAGCAAAAAACGCCTGACGTTTGACTGTTGTCAGGGTTTTAATCAGTCAGTGGAGCACCTGTGTTTTCTGGTGCCAAGATAGCAATACTCCAGTCACTTCCAGCCAGACCACCACGGCCATCAGCACGGATATATTTACTAGCGGCGTTGCTATTTAAATGATGCAGGTGCAAGGCATGAAAATCGATTTTAGGGGTATAAGATAGCAATGAGCATTATGAGGCATCATGCACAGGGTGTAAAACAGATATATAAGATATATATAAAGCATTCAATAATTGGGGGAAGACTCTAGAACCTCATTCTCTCTCTCTTTTTCTCTCTCTCTCTCACCTGTTCCAGTTTCCAGTGGAACTCGGCCGGTCTGAAAGAGTCTCCCTGGGTGAAATCCCTCCTCAGCAGGAACACCAGCCTGCAGTTGTGCACATACAGAGAGTAATGATGCCTGTTCATCTCTGTACAGAGAGAGAGAGAGAGAGAGAGAGAGAGAGAGAGAGAGAGAAAAAGAGAGAGAGAGAGAGAGAGAGAGAGAGAGATTAGTATTGTTATATTATATACATTTTAACACCAAATTAATTGCTAATAAAGGATTGTAAAATTACCGTAATTTACTGTATACTGTATATGATAGTATTATTGTATTTGTTTTTTTGTTTTTTTTTACAATAACTGTATGTACTTTAATTGATCCGGGTCTTGTCAAGTTATCAATAAAGTTCAGCTGAGATGCTGAAAAGTTACTACAGTGCAGCTCCCAGGCGGCATGAAGCCTCACTTTACTGTAGTAAAGAAAACAGTAACTTATTCTTATGGCCTAGAACACCTGCGACCAGACAGTCAATCGTAATACACAATTATATACAGTATAACTGAATATCAAAGAAAAGAAAGGGCTGTTAGGGAAGATTCCACCATGATCGTGAGTTAGTGGTGAGGCGACCCATCCATTATGCAAATGAAGGATGTTATGGGCCAATAGGAAAGATGCACTATTTTTGTCACATACCAAGAAATGACAAAATTATTTATAATTGCAGAAATTATAGTTTTCAGCTGTAAAATTTAAGTAATAATTACAGCAATTGGTTACAGTGCATTTAAAAATAGTTTTTTTATATTTATTCAGATTACCTTTTTATAGCATTGTAATTTATTGGGCAACACTGCAGAGGAAGAAGCTAATAAAGGCCAGTAAATGGATGCAGACTATCTCTGAGTGTGTGTGTGTGTGTGTAACAGAGAAAGAGAGAGAGAGAGAGAGAGAGAGAGAGAGAGAGAGAGAGAGAGAGAGAGAGAGAGACAGAGAGAGAGAAAGAGAGAGATAGAGAGAGAGTAATGGCTAATTATAGTGAAAGGTCTTGGGAGAGAGAAAAAAATGAAAAATGATAAGGGGGAGGGGTCAGAGAAAACCCCTGAACTCTCCTTTTCTCTCCATGAGACACTCCTCCTCTCCTCTCTCCATCTTTCCTTCTCTCTCACATTCCCTCTCTTCCCCCTCTACTTTTATTTCTCTGTCTCCTCTTTCTTGAATATTTTTTTTAAACCTTGGTCAGAATTTAAGTTCAGTTTAGGCTGACACTGCCAATAGAATAGAATAGAATAGAATAGAATAGAATAGAATATGTCTTTCTGAAGCAGATAATAAACAGCTTTACTTACTGGCACCAGACTCTCTGTCCTCGTATGGGGACATTACGTTTCTTAATCTCTGCATTGTTATACTTAATTTTTTTAATTGTTGACCCTTTGGCGTCATATAGAGACACTGCCTTTACCATCTAGTGGTGACAACATTAGACCTAATACATTGAAAGATGGAGAGAATCCCAGTCAAAAGTTTCTACAGCCAGTCCAGTCCAATTTTATGTTTGAATCTAGTTGAAAATTTAGTTTTTTGCAATTTTTTGCATCCAAATGGATCAGATTATGTTCATTGTTCAAATAAACTACTGTCCCTTATAAGGACAGTTTTTTTGGCAAGAACAACTTTCTATACAAAAACAAAAAGTATAATTTTTCAACTTGCTAGGTCCTACTAATATCAAAATGCTAGGAAAAAATCAAAAGTAAATGCACACCACGCAAAAGAGTGACGAATCATACGTCTGGGTTTGGCATTTGCAAGGAGAACTGTACTTAATAATGGTCATATATATATATATATATATATATATATATATATATATATATATATATATATATATATATATACTGTATATATATATATATAAATTGTGTTGGTTCTGCAACATCACACAGCAAAGCATCAAATGGGTTATTATTTTTAGTCTCTCTCTCTCTCTCTCTCTCTCTCTCTCTCTCTCTCTCTCACCTGTTTTATCTGAGTTGCAGAGCAGTGTCTCCTTCTCCCCCCTCAGACCGGGACTCGGCCCGTGCTTCATCCAGGTTGCTATGGTGAACTGGTCCGTCAGGTTCTGCGGGGAGATCCAGTGCGGTATTTTGGCCGCCTGCCGTCCGTCAAACCGGTAAATGAGGTCGCTGTCGCGCCCGCCGTCCGTCAGCAGAGACGCCGTCCAGTTAAAGGCGGCACTCGGGGCGGGGAGGAGGTCAGTGCTGCCTGAAGAGGCTCCTGGAGACGGGCATCGCCATGACAACCGGAGGACAGAAATAAGGATCATTAGTGATGAAAGTTAAAAGGTTTGATACACAAAAAAAAAAATAAAAAAAAAACAGCACGGACAAACAGATTTTGAGCAGCACAAGATATGTTTATAATGTAGTATTCTAGAACATGGGCGATTCGGGTGGAGTATTCAAAAACAGGGTAAGTTTGGGTGGAGTACTAAGTATTCCAGAACAGTGATTTGAGTGGAGTATTCTAGAAGAAGTCAATTTGGGTGGAGTATTGTAGAAAGAGACTGAAGTATTCTAGAACAAAACGATTGGGTGGAGTATTCCAGAAGAAGGAGACTGTGGAGTATTCTAAAACAGGATGATTTGGGTGGAGCATTCTAGAAGAAGTCGATTTGGGTGGAGAATTCTAGAAGGCGACTGAAGTATTAGAAAACAGGGAAGTTTTGGTGGAGTATTCTAGAACAAAATGACTGGATGGAGTATTCTAAAACAGGACAATTTTGGGTGGTCTACTAAGTATTCTAAAACAGTATGATTTGGATGGAGTATTCTAGAAGATGTCGGGTTGGGGTTAGTACTCTAAAAGGAGACTGGAATATTCTAGCACAACGAGATCAGGGTGGAGTATTAGAGAACAGGGCAATTTTGGTGGAGTATTCTAAAACTAAAAGACTGGGTGTAGAAATCTAAAACAGGGAGATTTTAGTATTCTAGAAGGCGACTGTGGAGTATTCTAGAACAGGACGATTTTGGGTGGAGTACTAAGTATTCTAAAACAGTGCGATTTGGATCTAGAAGTTGGGTAGGGTGGAGTATTTTAGAAAGAGACTGGAGTATTCTAGAACTGGGGTGGAGTATTAGAGAACAGGGCAATTTTGGTGGATTATTCTAGAATGAAAAAAACTGGGTGGAGTAATTTAAAACAGGGTAATTTGTGTGGAGTATTCTAGAACATGGTGACCACACTAATAGACCAGCCTGACCATTATAAACTGAATTACCAAGCAATCTGACAAGCAAGACCAAACTGGTTGACTAACATTAATAAACATACTGTCTCTCTCTCTCTCTCTCTCTCTCTCTCTCTCTCTCTCTCTCTCTCTCTCTCTCTCTCTCTCTCCTCTCTCTCTCTCTCTCTCTCTCCCTCTCTCTGTCTGTACTCTGTGTTTCTGCTGCTGCTGTTTATTTCTGTATTTTTATCTCTGTGTTCTTGGAAGTGTGGAGGTTCTTTGTTGGGGCTTCATGCTGATTCTTTCCGCTGTGAAGAAACGAGAGCTTTTACCGAGTGACGCTGAACAACCGCGCAGAACACGGACAAACAGGAGCTCAGCATAAACACACACTGAAGAAGCTGCCGGAACCTTTGATGGGAACCGTGTTCCTACATCCTCGCGTTAGAGACCGGGTTCAGAAGCCTGTCTGAAAGTGCAGGAGGAGAGTCTAATCCAGATCAGAGCGTTCTGACCCAAAACACAATCAAAACACAACCACTCTTTAAAAGTGAACCGATTATAAAGAATCAGTGTGAACAGCAATAAATACAGTTTAAAATGAATTTAACGTATTTTATTTATTAAGTAGAACAAAACAAACATTCAAACTAATTTAGCCCTGTATAAAAATCAACAAGATGTTAGTTGGTAAATGTGAGACGGGTCGATGTGTCTCTTTTTGTCTTTTTTTCTTATTATTGAATTTTTAACACTGACCTTAACTGAGGCAAGTGAGACACGCAGTTCTTTTTGTTTTTTTTTTTCAACCTCTTGGATGAGTTGTTCATGCCCTTTTGGTGTAATTTAGGTTGGCTGGTCACTCCTGGGAAGGTTCACCAGTGTTCCATGATTTCTCCAGCCTTAGAAATTACTTTGTAATATTTAATAGAAGCCCTTGACTTTGTTTTTTTCATCTGTTCTTGAATTTATTTTTGAGATCTTTTATCCTGCTTTACATCACCTGACAGGTTTTTATTCAAAATGATTCTTTTTATTAAAAATTGAACTCAGGTTTCCAAAAAAAATATAAAATATAAAATATTAATGAATTGGGGAAGGACAATTAGTTTTTCTTTTTTACAAAAGGATTGTGCCAGGATTTTTTCTAAATAAATTATATAATCATTTTTTTTTAATTTTGCTTTTTTTACTCATTTATGTACTTATTTTAAATTTCTAGAACTGTTAAAATAAAGGGTACAGTATTCTAGAACACTGTAAAAAAAGGACAAAAGTTTTATAAATAGTGTAGATACTTTACGATCTTATATCATTGCATTATAGATAATTTGACCAATAAAAAAGGTCTAAAATGACCCCAAAATGATCTCATATGGTCTAAAATCATTTCCAAATGTTCCAATCAATCAATCAATCAATCAATCAACCTTTATTTTAATTCGGATGTACATTGAGGGCAGCCCTCATTTTCAATGTGGATGAGCATTTACAGAAACAGGGATTGACATGACAGAGAAAATAAAAGGGAAAATTTAATTGTTGCAAAATATCAGTAAATAAAATTTAAAAATAGATAAAAAAATAGTAATAAACAAAAAATTAAAATCAAAATAAAGTAAGACTAATACAACAAAAATGGGTAAAAATGAGCTAAAACTAACTTGTAAATAAATTAACTAACAAAAATAAAAACAATAATAATAATAGAAATAGTAATAACAATAAAAGAAAATCAAAATAAGATAAAAAGCAAAAATACAAAACTATTAAAAATAAAAATAATTATATAATAACTATAATAATAATAATAATAATAATAATAATAATAATAATAATAAATAAAATGAAAATAAAATAAGGAAACAAAATAAAAAAAAGAATGAATGAAGATGCCGCTTGTTTTCTGGTAAACCCGTTTGGAGATACAGGGTTTTGTGGTGACAGTGCTGATGTACACTGGTGTCGTTTGATGTTTTCTGGCCCAGGCTCTTGTCACTTGTTGTCACTTGTCAAAAACACATCGGCTCTTTGCTGTTTCATTTCAGAAGCAGCGAGGAGTAAGTGACCTCTATTTTGGAAAGCATGTTCCAGCTTGAAATGGTTTCTTCGACGTGCGTCGGTGACAAACAATCAGAGAGCAGTGTGTAGATCATTTGTTGAAAAATGCTAAAGCGTCTGAGCGTGAATGGAAACCAACAGGGGGAGGGATGCTCTGAATCCCCCTCAGCTACAGTAAAGTAACCTGCAGAAGTTGCAGCGTCATCTGTTGTCTGTAATCATGACGTGATCTTATATAAACTATTTCGGTACCACTTTAAAAAGACTACCTTTATAAAGGGTTTATAAATGGTTTACAATTAGTTTATTAATAGTTACTAATTAACTTAACTAATTAACTTATGTTATTATATTAACTAATTAACTAACTTTGAACTTGATTTATTTCCCTTATTATCTTTTACTTTATTTTTTGCATCCCAAAAACTCTGTTTTGCTGAGAAGACTCTTTAAATAAATTTGGCGAAGCTATTTTTGGACTGGGCCTCATTCTTCTTTACGAAGTATCACCCCAGATACTCATAAAAATGGATCACAGTTGACCAATAATCTTTCAAGAAGTGACCGTTCACTCGTTTTACTTGTAGATGCCATTGGAACCACAGCATTAATGTTACTCCCTTCACCATGTTCAGTGGTTGTAATGTTGTGGCTGATTTAATGTAGATGGTTTAGATGGTGTAGATAGAAGTGTTAAAAACGATGCTCTGAACTGCGGAGGAAAGCAGTCGCACACTCTCACAAAACCAGCGACGGGTTCTCCGGTTCTTTTCCGAGAGTCAGGTCAATCGGCTCTTAAGAGTCTTAAAAGCCAATAAGAGCCGACTGTTTCAGCAGTGCGGATTGGTATTTAAATCCCCAGATTAGCCCAGTGAGCAATATTGCCATTTAAATTTCAGCAAGTCTTAATCTATTTTCTAATTAACTCCAACAAAACTACATTATGCTAAAATCCCAAATCAGAAAACGTAGAGACAGTATGGAAAATGCAAAAAAATAAATAAATACTGTGACTTTTGTCATTGCAGACAGTATAAACCCTGATATTTCAAGTTTTATTGGCACGAATTCATTTTATTTGTTAATATACAGACTTACAGAACTTAAAAGTTTTACTAAAAACTAAAATACCAAAAATGTGAAGCATTTAGGTGCTCTAATCTGGGGAGCTGTTTGTTAACTTGCTGTTTCTGAGGCTGGAAACTCTGATGAACTTATCCTGTGCAACAGAGGAAACTCTTGCTCTTCCATTCCAGTGGCATTCCTGATGAGTGCTAGTTTCATCATCATAACGTTTTTCATGGTCTTTGTAAAAGCACTTGAGAACACTTCTAAAACTGTTTTAAATTTCCTCAAGACAGTTTTCTCCCTCTGTTTGGTTTGGTTTCACACAGGCATGAAAACCTAAACGCACCAAAATGCGCACCAATAAACCACGCGAGCACATGATCTGCTCTGATTGGTCAGAGCTGTCTGGTGCGGGAGCAAGAAAGTAAATATAGTTAGAAGATTTTGTGTTGCAGTGCGTATATCTATATATCTGTATCTGTATATATATATATATATATATATGTGCAAAGTGAATGCTGAGAATTTGCTGCTGAGCTTTTAAACACAGTGAACGCTGCACATACTGCATGTGTAAACAGCATGGAGCAGCAGAAGAGACAGTATTTGTTTATAGCAGTTTATTATCTGGATAATACATCAGATTAAACTGAGCCTTATCATATTACGACAGAAGTTGGGTTCAAACTTGGTGGCGATATTAATTCCGTAATAAATTTTGCTTTACTGTCTCAAATTTCTTGGGGGATTTCAAGAACTAAAATGAAGAAAACCAGACAAAAACTCTGAAAATCTTGCGTTTATACTGTCTGCAATCAAATTAAAGGTCCCACTTGATAATAAGTGTCCCTAAGTACTATGTAGTTACACTGTAACAACCCCTGTAACTACAGTGTAACTACTGATGAAGTACACATTGTTACAGATCAACTACAGAGGTACAGGTTATGCAGTTTTATATGTGTATTAAGGTTAATTTTGACTTGTGTAAGTACACATGTGTATCAGGGTGAGTGTACTTACACATGTGTGACAATGTGTGTGTACTCAATCAGCCCTAATTACATACTAGACAATAGCCGTTGGATAAGTTGGTACCACTTTAAAATAAGACTACCTTTATAAAGGGTTTATAAATGGTTTAGTTTATTAATGGTTGCTAATTAGGTTGTAAATGCCTTAAAAATCATTAATAATCAGTTATAACACATACGTAGAAATGTACGTAGACCTGTTGTTTGCCAAATAGTGAACCCACAGCCACATAACTGATTATTAATGATTTTTAAAGCATTTACAACCTAATTAGTAACCATTAATAAACTAATTGTAAACCATTTATGAACCCTTTATAAAGGTAGTCTTATTTTAAAGTGGTACCGATAAGTTTATACTCAACTTATCACACACACTGTTACACATGTGTAAGTACACTCACCCTGGTACACATGTGTACTTACACAAGTCAAAATTAACCTTAATACACATGTGTAGTTACATAACCTGTACCTCTGTAGTTAATCTGTAACAATGTGTACTTCATCAGTAGTTACACTGTAGTTACATGGATTGTTACCGTGTAACTACATAGTACTTAGGGACACTTATTATAAAGTGGGACCTAATTAAATTTAAAGAACATATAAAAAACACTGTGTTGCACTTTTTAATTTGCTATTTTCGTATGTCCCAACTGATTTTAAAGGTTGCATAACAATTCGTCTTACAGATTGCACCAAAAAAAATAATCCTTTGTGTCGATTTTAATCAAAGACAGAAACCCAGATGAGATGAAAGGCATTTAGGGAATCTGGTTGAGGGAATATTTCAGTTGTTGGACGCCGCTGTTGTCTGAACGTTCCCTGAACTCACCGCAGAGCTTCTGCAGAGATTTCTCGGAATACGTCTCTCGATCACAGCCCTTCCCGATGTGGCTCGTCTGCAGCTCCACAGTGGTCCGGACCGAAGATACCGCCTCCTCACAGGTTTCCAAGTGCATTTTGGGAAACAGCTGCTTACTGCCTGTGCCGGGTTCATAGTCCACACGCTTAGTCCAGCCTGGAGAGAGACAGAAGAACCGAGACACAGAGAGACAGAGATTTTTTAACTGTAGATTTTTTTTAAATCTTAAAATCTGTTTTAAATTCTAATGCAAAAACTAATTTAAATTGCTTGATTCAGGGTGTGCAGGGAGAGGACGTAGAGAATGGATGCAATTTTGTGCTTAGTAAAAAAAAAACACAAAAACAAACAAAACAAAGAACAAAGAACCAAAAACTGAAACAAAAAGAAACACGAATAACATAGAGATTACAGGAACAAGACAAATGACTTTATAGCCCAAGCATTAGGCATGGTGCTAATAGGTTCATGTTTATGTACAGGGGTTGGACAATGAAACTGAAACACTTGGTTTTAGAGCACAATAATGTATTGTGGTGACGGACAGTTCTGGTGGAAACAGGAGAGTTGAGGTGCACATTGAATTCTGCGTGATTTGATCAGCCGTGGTTTTATGTTTTTTTATTGGATACAATCCGGGTTAGCACCCAAACATCCCTTTCAGACAGCTTCCTCTTACAGCGTCCACAGTTAATCCTGTTGGATGTGGTTGGTCCTTCTTGGTGGTATGCTGACATTACCCTGGATACCGTGGCTCTTGATGCATCACAAAGACTTCTGTCTTGGTCACAGATGCTCCAGCAAGACGTGCACCAACAATTTGTCCTCTTTTGAACTCTGGTATGTCACCCATAATGTTGTGTGCATTGCAATATTTAGAGCAAAACTGCTCAGAGCTCTTATCCTGCTAATTGAACCATCACACTCTGCTCTTACTGGTGCAATAATGTGCAATTAATGAAGATTGGCCACCAGGCTGCTCCAGTTTAGCCATGAAACCTAAAATCCCACACTAAAATGATGACTGGTGTTTCAGTTTCACTGTCCAACCCCTGTATATCTGCTCCAGAGAGTCCTATTCTATTGGCAGTGCATCTCATCAGGGGTTAGATATAGCAAAATGCGAAATTCTAATTGCTTTTAGAATATATAAACATATATAGTGAATGCTCTTCAATAATAATAATAATAATACCTATAAACTCTCTCTTGAGACAGAGACATTGTGCATTGTGGAAGATAGAGGGAGGTGTAGAAAGAGAGAAAGAGAGAGACAGAGAGAGAGAGATAGAGAGAGACATTAATCAGTGTTGGTGGTGTGTGTTTTTAAGCTCAGTGCCGTAAAACGTGGTGTTGAGATCTCTGTAGGCCATCAGTCACTCTGACACAGAGTGAGAGTGTAACACACAGAACACACACTGAATAATCACTCCACAGAGTGAGTCATTAGCAGTCGCACTGAGACACCATCACTCACCACGCCGTGGACGGAGCCACTGCTGCACTTTCTCTACATGCACTCAACACACACACTGAGAAAATGACCTGTAAATACACTGTTGCGGCGCTCATCGCTATCTTACACCCCGCTTTAGAGTGGGAGGTTTCATGGCTAAATTGGAGCAGCCTGGTGGCCAATCTTCATTAATTGCACATTATTGCACCAGTAAGAGCAGAAAGAGAAGATTCAATTAGCAGGGTAAGAGCTCTGAGCAGTTTTGCTCAAAATATTGCAATGCACACTATAACATTATGGGTAACATATCAGAGTTCAAAAGAGGACAAATTGTTGGTGCACGTCTTGCTGGAGCATCTGTGACCAAGACAGCAAGTCTTTGTGATGCATCAAGAGCCACGGTATCCAGGGTAATACCACCAAGAAGGACCAACCGCATCCAACAGGATTAACTGTGGACACTGTAAGAGGAAGCTGTCTGAAAGGGATGTCCGGGTGCTAACCCGGATTGTATAACAAAAACATAAAACCACGGCTGATCAAATCACTCAGCTCTGGGAAAAAAAAATAAGAGGCCAACAATAAAGTTATCCAAAAGCAGTGTGTAAGACTGGTGGAGGAGAACATGATGCCAAGATGGATGAAAAAATGTGATTAAAAATCACCAGGGTTATTCCACCAAATATTGATTTCTGAACTGAAACTTTATGAATATGAACTTGTTTTCTTTGCATTATTTGGCGGAGCTACATGTCATGTTGCAACCAGCCAGAAGGGGCGCTAGACCTGAGGTGATTTCACTTTTAAAAGATATTGAGCTGCTCATGCTTTGATATGAACTATAGAGGGATTGTTTTGTGGGGTTCATGTATTGATGTATTGACACCCTCTATCAATGTGGAATTTTTAATTATGTAAAAATAATAAATGATTACGTGATTTTTGCTGTAAAGGTTAAACTTGATTTGTCCGGCGTTCGTTACTCAGATGGTGTTTTGTAGGCGGTGGCGAGGTTTCAGTAAGTGCAGAAAATAACACTGTGCGTCGTGAAACACACCAGCTGTCATTCCGACTCATTACTACACACACACACACACACACACACTTAGGTTACATGTTTTTGTAACACATCATCAGAGTCCTCCTGTTTACCATTTTCTCTCAAATGTGTCAATGTGTGTGTGTTTGTGTAAAAGAAGCCTCAAGTGCTAAATGCTAAAAGTTATAAAGCTAAAGTTAGTTTTATATATATATCCCCTGTATATCCTCCCCATCACTAGTGATCCCCCAACACACCAGGAGGGTAAAGACTAGCACACGCCTCCTCCGATACATGTGAAGTCAGACTCTGCCTCTTTTTGAGCTGCTGCTGATGCTGTAGCATTACCGAGTATCATCACAGCGCTAACGCTCGGAGGAAAGCGCAGCGACTCGGTTCTGATACATCAGCTCACAGACGCAGCCTTGTGCTGATCCACATCACCGCAGGAGTGATGAGGAGATGAAAGAGCGCCATCTACTGTACTGTACCCACCCAGAGACAGAGAGCAAGGCCAAAGTGTTGGTCCTCATTTTTACTTATAATGTGTTGTGGTTTTAGTCATGCCTAAATGTGACTAATACTGGCCTTTGTCTTGATTAAAGCTTTACTATTACCAAAAAAGTACTTCAAAATTTTCAAACTTTTTGATCTTGATTCAGAATTGAAATATCCTTGTCTTGTTCTTCGTGTCTTGGTTGTGGTCATGGTCCCCAAGTGTTGTTCTTTAAGTATTAAACCAAAAGTAAGGGGAAAAAACTTCATTAAAGAGGCACTAAACTCTAAACCACATTTTTTTTCAATTAATAGCTAAAATGTGGTCCTTTAAAGTAATGAAACATACCAGTCCAACCTTAAAATTTTCATAAACTTTCCTAACCTTTAAAAATGCTTTTATTGCAGTCATTTGGTACACAGACACCCCCCTGCTGACGTCCAACCATCTGCTGCTGCACCTCAGCCAATCAGCTCTCCCTCTTGCCCCACCTCTAAACCCATACATCACCCACTGCCCCTCCCAAATGACTCTTTTTTAAATTTTAGCCCCGTTTTTACATTGTTGTGCCCCTTTAAATTAGTTTTTTACATAGGCTTGGTCCTGACTTTGACTACACTGTGTCTTGGTTATGGTAGTGGTTTTCTGGTTTTGATCTTAACGTATAAAAGTTAAAAATGTATTTTAAATCAATATGCATGTGTTCATCAGCTGGAGAACTCCATCCATTTAGCATCCAATCACACTTTATTTTAAATATGTTAGTATGGCTCCCACTGTATTTAGTATTAAATATGAAGAAATAAGTCTATTTACAGAGGAAAAAGTGCAATTTAAATAAAAATCTAAACCTACACCTGTGATTCCTGGGCAGGAGAGGAACTAAACTAAAGCTAAACATCCAAAATATCCAATTTTATCTCCGGGGAGGAGTTTAAAAAAAGCCGGATGTGTCGATGTTCGCGCTGAATTGATAAACAACATGATGAGAAGCAGTGAAAGATACTTTTTATAGCTGGCATTAAAGCTTTCAGGCAGACGGCAGGAGAGACGAGGGAACAGAAAAAGCATGCGCGCGCGCACGCGTGTGTGTGTGTGTGTGTGTGCGCGTGAGATTAAACAGTTTCCAACTGTGTCTCATAAGCAGGAGTAAATAATTCAGCATGGATTCATACTGAGTCGCTGAACTACCTACACACAGTTATTGTGGGTGGTTTAACGCATTGCAGAATCTGTGATGTGTGTGTGTGTGTGTGTGTTTGTGTGTGTGTGTGTGGCTGCTACACACTTCCTGACAGCATAAAAGCTCTCTAAAGATGCTCCAGCGCTGGATCATATTAAAGTTACCGTAATTGTCCCGTCCTTACTCTTCCCACAGACGAGTTATCTCATAGTAGATGTTGCTAAATTGGACAAGCCTTTAAAGATGTCAACTTTAAGTCAAAACCAAGAATAATATGTATTTTATAAACTCTAACGTTATGCTAGTCAAAAAAAAAGGTGCAAAAATATCCACAATCATTACTTAGTATACAGATACTACATAGGCTATAATAGGATATAACTTCTGTAGAAGTTGAAGTATCTACTTGAGCTTTTAACTCAAGTTAAAGTGTAAAAGTTCTGGTTTTTAGAGCACAATAATTGATTGTGGTGACGGACAGTTCTGGTGGAAACAGGAGAGTTGAGGTGCACATTGAATTCTGCGTGATTTGATCAGCCGTGGTTTTATGTTTTTTTGGATACAATCCGGGTTAGCACCCGAACATCCCTTTCAGACAGCTTCCTTTTACAGCGTCCACAGTTAATCCTGTTGGATGTGGTTGTTCCTTCTTGATGGTTAATGCTGACATTACCCTGGATACCGTGGCTCTTGATGCTGCATCACGAAGACTTGCTGTCTTGGTCACAGATGAGCCAGCAACTGCAGCTAAAGTGCTGATAAGGTACAATTTAATCTGATATACTATAAGCCACATAAAATAATGCTATGAATAAATGCTGTCTGTGTTGCTGCTCCATGCTGTTTACACATGCAGTAATGTGCAGCGTTCACTGCTCACAGCTAGCTGTGCTGCAGGTCCCATTGAAAACAGTGTATAAAAGCGCAGCTGCACATTTCTTAGTGTTCTGTTGTAGTGTATGTTAGTTGAATGTTATTTAAGCAATGCATGAGGCCATATAACGGACCAAGTGTCACCATTTAGCATATTTCTTCACAGTTTGGATGATTTTAATCTATTAATCTACAATACTATTCCAGTACACGCATATGGAAATGACCATGCTCTAATAAAATAGTAACATACTATGAGTATCTTAAGAAATACTGTAGTACTGTAGTACTGTTTCTCATATGTTATGTTAAAAAGAACAATTAGAGTAAAAAAAAATAGTCGTTTTTAACTTTGGAAACACATTTTTATGCCTAATGCATAATTTTTATGCCGCTTTTTTTATTAGAATGACTCACCCAGTGCTGCACAGTGCTATTCAAGCCACATAAAAGCTTTTCTGGTTCACATCCTGACCACGACGTGCCGAACATGAACCACTGCTGTGTATTATTTTGAAGAAAATCCCATTAGATATATTTTTTCCTGGGACACTCTGCAGTGCGTAACAGCCCGCTGGACCCTGGAGTTCTGCGAGATTTCTGGAAGCACGCCCAGAAAAGCGGAGAAGCGGCGCAACGCAAACCTCCGAACAGGAAGAGAGTTGGAAGAAAGTGAAGATGAGATTAAAAGAGCCTGTTTGTGCCTCTTCTGACAGTTTCTGACAGTTTTTAGGTCCAGGCTTTCTGATTTATCTCCCAGATCTGGCCTCTGCATCAGTGGCTCTCGGACTCTCGGTCCTGGCTCTGGAGTAGCGCTGCCCCGAGGCTCCGTAAGCGGGAAGAAGGGAAGATTAGGACGAGTCCGAGAGCCTTGAAGAGACAGCGGCCCTCAATTACCTCCGATTGTATCTCCCGCTTTTATCGGAAGATCCTATATTAAAAAGATTCAACCATTAAATAATAATTGCTGTCGCCCATCCACAGAGCCCCTCAGTGTTCAGCACTTTAACCCGGTCTGGGTTTAAAAGATAAAGAGGAAGAGATAAACTCCAAGATATTCAAATTAAAAAGTATATATATATATATATATATATATATATATATATACATATACATCAAGAGGAAGATGGATGATCACAATGCATCAAAAAAAAAAAACTGAACTGCTTGAATTTTTGCACCAGGAGTAAAGCAGCATAAAGCTATCCAAAAGCAGTGTGTAAGACTGGTGGAGGAGGAGAACATGATGCCAAGATGCATGAAAAAAAACTGAGATTAAAAATCACCAGGGTTATTCCACCAAATATTTCTGATTTCTGAACTCTTAAAACTTCATGAATATTAACTTTGTCATTTTCTGCAAATAAATGCTCTAAAATGAGAATATTTTTATTTGGAATTTAAGAGAAATGTTGTCTGTAGTTTATAGAATAAAACAACAATGTTCATTTCACTCAAACATAAACCAGAAAATCACACTGAGACATGGAACATTGGTGAACCTTCCCAGGAGTGACCGGCCAACTGAAATAACTTTAAAAGTGCATGGAAAACTCATCCAGGAGGTCCCAAAAGAAATGACAATAACATTTAAAGAACTGTAGGATCTCACTCGCCTCAATTAAGATCAGTGTCAATGATTCAATAATAAGAAAAAAGGTGGGGGGGAAATGGCATCCAATGGAGAATTTCAAGTAGAAAACTGCTACTGACCAAAAGAACATCTCATATTTCCCAAACAAACATCATGATGATATAATAAAAGGGCATTTATTTGCAGAAAATGAGAAATGGCTAAAAAAAAGATGCAGAGCTTTCAGACCTCAAATAATGCAAAGAAAACAAGTTCATATTCATAAAGTTTTAAGAGTTCAGAAATAATCAATATTTGGTGGAATAATCCTGGTTGGTTTTTAATCACAGTTTTTTTTCATGCATCTTAGCATCATGTTCTCCTCCACCAGTCTTACACACTGCTTTTGGATAACTTTATGCTGCTTTACTCCTGGTGCAAAAATTCAAGCAGTTCAGTTTGGTGGTTTGATGGCTTGTGATCATCCATCTTCCTCTTGATTATATTCCAGAGGTTTTCAAATTGGTAAAATCAAAGAAACTCATCATTTTTAGATGGTCTATTAGTATACATATACAGTGGCTGGTCAATAAAACTGAAACTCCTGGTTTTAGAGCACAATAATTGATTGTGGTGACGGACAGTTCTGGTGGAAACAGGAGAGTTGAGGTGCACATTGAATTCTGCGTGATTTGATGTTTTTGGATACAATCCGGGTTAGCACCCGGACATCCCTTTCAGACAGCTTCCTCTTACAGCGTCCACAGTTAATCCTGTTGGATGTGGTTGGTTCTTCTTGGTGGTATGCTGACATTACCCTGGATACCGTGGCTCTTGATGCATCACAAAGACTTGCTGTCTTGGTCACAGATGCTCCAGCAAGACGTGCACCAACAATTTGTCCTCTTTTGAACTCTGGTATGTTACCCATAATGTTATAGTGTGCATTGCAATATTTTGAGCAAAACTCCTCAAAGCTCTTCCTCTGCTAATTGAAGCTTCACACTCTGCTCTTACTGGTGCAATGTTCAATTAATGAAGATTGACCACCAGGTTGCTCTAATTTAGCCATGAATCCTAAAATTCCACACTAAAATGATGACAGGTGTTTCAGTTTCATTGTCTAACCCCTGTAAATATTTATATACTTTTGCGCTATGTTACATCATCTTTATGACCTATTAATATGAGGACAGTGACTAAACACAGAGCTATAGAATGAGGCTAAAGGTGGTGGTTTACAGTCACATTGAACAACAGATCCCAGCATGCTGTTGGACGACAGTGAGAGTAATGTTCGGCTTTATTCTGCGACACGTTTGAAACACTGACATTTACACACACAGAAGTGGCATTTCCAGATCAGATCTGATGTGTAGTAATGAGCGTGTGCGGAGTCTGAGTCTGTCTGATGCCAAAAGGGCAACAGAGATGATTCCAGAAAGCTCCACTGATTAGTTTGTACAGTTTGTATTACATACCTGACAAACCCTATTTATTCAGACTCATGTCCCACAAACAAACAGAGCTATCAGCTGCTGCTGTTTCTCACAGTCCTACAATAATATAAAAGAGCGAGTGACACACAGAAAGAACAGTGTAATACAGAACCATGCCCATGTTTTATTTTATTTAATTATCTCCAGTATAATGTAAATTAATCCTGAAATCATCCAGAAGATCAAGACAAACCAAAATACTCTGTGGAGAATCGCTTAGGTGCTGTTATCTGGGGAGCTGTTAACTTGCGGTTTCTAAACTCTGATAAACTTACTGATAAAATTCTGTGCAACAGAGGAAACTCACGCTCTTCCTTTCCTAGGGTGGTCCTGATGAGAGCCAGTTTCATCATTACAACGTTTTTACAGTGTCTACAATTTATTTACTGACAATAATTATTCGATTTTTAACTAATAAATAAATCAAATGTAACTTACAATAAAAGAAAAACACAGCATATCTTAATATTATAATTAATAAATCAACATGAGAGAGGGGGTGGGGGAGAGAGAGAGAGAGTGAGAGAGAGAGAGAGAGAGAGAGAGAGAGAGAGATAATAAGAGTAGGACCTCTAAAAATAAAAAAAATAAGACCTCTAAAATCATGGGGACTCCCACCCCACAGAAAGTGATTATTATTATATTACTATAATTATTGATACATAATATAATTATTATAATAATCATAATGATTATTTTTGTGATAAATGTTATGTTATTATTGTGTCTGTTATGTATGTTCATATCATTGTTGTTGTTAATTGTTATAATGCTTAGATAGATAGATATAAAGATAGATAGATAGATAGATAGATAGATATATAGATAGATAGATAGATAGATAGATAGATAGATAGATAGATAGATAGATAGATAGATAGATAGATAGATAGATAGATAGATAGATGGGGAAATGAGAGAGAAAGACAGGAAGTGAGAGAGAAAGAGAAATACAATGAGAGAAACAGGGATAAACAGATTGAAAGAGAGAAAGGGGAAAAAGAGAGAGTGAGGAAGTGAGAGAAAGAAAGAGAGAAACAGAAATAAAGAGAGAGACAGAGTGAGAGAAAGAGAAAGACAAGGAGAAAAACTGAAATAGATAGATAGATAGATAGATAGATAGATAGATAGATAGATAGATAGATAGATAGATAGATAGATAGATAGATAGATAGAGGGGGAAATGAGAGAGAAAGAGAAATACAAGGAGAGAAACAGGGACAGACATTTAGAAATAGAGAAAGGGGGAAAAAGAGAGAGAGAAAGAGATAGACAAGGAGAGAAACAGAGGTATATAAATAGGTAGATAGATAGATAGATAGATAGATAGATAGATAGATAGATAGATAGATAGATAGATAGAGGGGGAAATGAGAGAGAAAGAGAAATACAAGGAGAGAAAGAGGGACAGACAGAAAGAGAGAAACGGAAATAAAGAGAGAGAGACAGGGAGTGAGAGAGAAAGAGAAAGACAAGGAGAGAATATGAAATAGATAGATAGATAGATAGATAGATAGATAGATAGATAGATAGATAGATAGATAGATAGATAGATAGATAGATAGAAAGGGAAAGAGAGAGATAAAGAGAAGGAGAGAGATAGAGAGAGGGGGTGATTAAAAAAATGAGAGAGAGATGATCACAAATTAAAGTTGCTGTTCAGGGAGAGACATGAGGATTGACAGAAGGACGGGAGGTATTCCAATACTGTGTGTGTGTGTGTGTGTGTGTGTGTGTAATCCAGAGAGCCAAATCTGGTTTTCAGACAGTGTGAGACAGACTGAATCAGATTAATCACAAAATATTACACACACACACACACACACACACACGCACACGCACACACACACACACACACACTGAGCGGTGTGTTCTTACCCCTCCAGCCGGGTCTGCAGACGGGTTTGATGTGGATGTGGACGGTGGCGCTGTGCTTCGCCTGCTTCTGCCCGCAGTCAAACGCCGTCACGCTGATGTCATAATGCGCCCGAGCGTCAAAACTCAGACTCTCTGTGTTTCTGATGTTACCTACACACACACACACACACGCACACGCGCACACACCACACACACACACACAGATAGAGCTTGATTGGGTCTTGAGGCAGTGTTTGACCTTGTCCTTGAAAAGTGCTCTTAAAGGCATAAGAGAATAAACAACATCACAGCACCCTTAGGACCTGTACGTGTGTGTGTGTGTGTGTGTGTGTGTATGTCCCTGATATTTTTTTACCTTCTCCCAAGACATATTCCACTCCTCAGTGTGTTTGTACATGTACCTGTGTGTGTGTGTGTGTGTGTGGTACATGTTAATATAGTGTGTGTGTGCGATGCTGTAACTCCAGTTACTACTCAAGTGGGAGTTTCCTGATATCGATTAGTCTTGGAAAAGATTAAACCCCTTGAATGCATTGAACAGATACAGTGGCTTGCAAAAGTATTCATACCCCTTGAACTTTTTTCAAATCATGTCACCTTGCAACCACAAACTTAAAGAGATTAAGATTTTAAATGATAGACCAGCACAAAAATTAAAAATTGAAATCAAATGAAAACCTGAAAAGTATTCAGCCCCCGTTTACGCTGAAACCCTTAAATAAAAATCCAGTGCAATCAATTGCCCTTAGATGACTTGAGACTGGGAAGGAGCTTGACCTTCCGGCAAGACGATGACCCTAAACATACAGCCAGAGCTACAGTGGATTATGAATGGTTTAGATCAGAGAATATTCATGTGTTTGAATGATCCAGTCAAAGTCCTAAAAGACCTAAATCCCATTAATCTTTTGTGGAGAGACATGAAAACTGCTGTTCACAGACCAACCTGACTGAGCTTCAGCTGTTTTATAAAGAATAATTAGCAAAAATCTATTTAAAAAAGTCTCTAGATGCTCAAAGCTGGTAGAGGCAAACCCCAAAAGACATGGTTTAGAAAATTTTAATCAAATAAAAATCTGTTAAAAAAAGGATTTTTTTGCTTATTCTTCTTTGTAAAACTGCTGAAGATCAGTCAGGTTGGATGGAGAGCCTCTGTGAACAGCAGTTTTCATGTCTCTCCACAGAAACCCGGTGGGATTTAGGTCTTTTAGGACTTTAACTGGATCGTTCTAACACATTCTAACACTGTAGCTCTGGCTGTATGTTTAGGGTCATCGTCTTGCTGGAAGGTCAAGCCCCTTCCCAGGCTCAAGTCATCTAAAGGCAATTCATTTATTAAAATGTTTAAGAGTAAAGGGGGGATAAATACGTTTGCACGTCACACTTTCTTTCAGATTTGAATTTGATTGGAATTTTGAAATCCATGTATCATTTTTGTTCTGTGCATCTTTGTGTTGATCTATCGCTTAAAATCTCAATAAAATACTCATTTAAGTTTGTGATTACAAAATGTGAAAAAAGTTTACTGGGTATGAACACTTGTGCAAGCCATTGTGTAATCTCTGCAACCTCAGTAAATGTAATAAAATCAATGTCTTAATAATTAAAATCTTCATTTCAAACAGCATTTTGTGTTTGCTTGTGTTTTCTTTGACTAATAATTACATTAGTTTGATAATCGGAAACATTTAAGAGTGTGACTTAAAAAAAAAGACTTTTTTTACACCACTGTGTGTGTGTGTGTGTGTGTGTGTGTGTATCTTACCATTGCGGTCTATGGCGAAGGGCGTGTCCTCGGTGGTGATCTGGTAGTTGCAGATTTGGCTGTACTGAGGAGAGCAGTCCTGATCCGAGGCCTGAACCTGCAGAATACTGTCGTAAACCCGGCCCTCCAGAACCGACCCGGAGTAATCCAGACTACTGAACACCGGAGAGAACTCATTCACATCCCCAACCTGCACATGAACCACCGCCCTGAGAGAGAGAGTGAGAGAGAGAGAGAGAGAGAGAGAGAGAGAGAGAGAATGAATTAAGCTTTATAAATGAAAATATACATTCACATGAAGACATTACGACACACTTATGACTATATAAACCATGGACCGTGCAATGTCTCTCAAAAGGGAAGACAAGGAGAGAAACAAAGATAGACAGACAGACAGACAGACAGACAGACAGACAGACAGACAGACAGATAGATAGATAGATAGATAGATAGATAGATAGATAGATAGATAGGGAGTGAGAGCGTGGACCGTGCAATGTCTCTCAAAAGGGAAGACACCAAAGACGTAGCTCCACCCATCTCCAATACAACTAACCCAGCCCTGCCTCGCCTTGCATAATGCTGTCCCATGACTTTTGACATATAGGTCAAAGGAATGGATGCTCTAAGCACAGCTGAACAAAGAGGGAGAGAGTGAAAGATGTCACATGTCCTAATTATGTTAAAAAAAAAAAAATATCTGAAAACGCAAATGCTTTTATTCTATTGAGGATCCATATCTCAACTGTTTTTGAGACAAATCATTTATTTTAATCAACCGTTTTTGTTTAATTAAAAAAGAAAAGTGGTTGATACACAGTTATTCATTGGAATAACTTGCATGAATTACACCGACAAGCCATAAATCAAACAGGACATGTTCTATGTTAATACTGACACAGTTATGTAGTATAGCCAACCACACAGCAGTGCTGCTGGAGTTCTTAAACACATCAGTGTCGCTGCTGGACTAAGAATAGTCTATCAACAGCATCCTGTGGGCAGCATCAGTGGCCACAGGACCCTTTTTCTGACATGTTTTTGCTTTTCTTGTGTTTTTACGTCTTTTATTTTCCACATTTATTTAATTTTTTTGTCTTTATCCATGCTTATGTTTAGCATTTTGAATTTTTCACTCAGTATAAAAGGTGCTATACACCTAACCCAGCCCAGCCTCGTCTTGCATAATGCAGTCCCATGACTTCTGGCATAGGGGTCAAAGGAATGGATGCTCTAAGCACAGCTAAACAAAGAGGGAGGGAGAAAGAAAAAGAGCAAGAGAAAGATAGAGAAAGAGATTCTGAAGGAAAATGCAGTAAAATGACGAATGTTTGGCGTTTTCTCTTTTTTATTTTTGAGGTGCTCTAATGGGAAAACGCCTGATTTAAAGCTTTCGGGAGATCAGCGGAGGATCAGCAGCTCTAATGTTTTTATTTATCAGGACGGACACTAATATCAGACGCGATTAGTTCAAACCGCAGCATCAGCGCTCGCATCAGCATTACAAATGATCAGATATTTAGAGCTGATGTAGTAATTATCTCCCGTTATGGATGAACGGCCACGCTTGCGGTTCTGCACCAAATGGGCTTTTTCATCATTAATGAAATAATGAGAAGCGTAGCATCCAGCGCAGCGCTAACGTTCATTATTCCACTGCGCAGATACAGAGCTTTATTACCAAATCTACACCATCTGCTACATTACAGCTACTGCGCATATTTATCAATAAGGATTATTTACCAATACATTTTTTTAAAAGTTGTTTTTAGAGTTTTAGAGTTTTAGAGTCGTTTTTGGTCGTATTTAATTTTTATTTTACTTATTTGAATTATCTTTGGTTTGTTATAGCTCTATTTTTACCTTTCTTGCAGTTCATTTTATTTTTTATTTATTTTTTATTGTTTTTAGCTATTGCTTATTACATTATTATATTTTTGGTAACACTTTACAATAAGGGTACATTAGTTAACAGTACGGTACAGTACTTACAACAGAATGCCTTAACTAATGATTAATTGCTATTAGTTTAGACATTATTAATCAATATAAAATCATGTTTAACTGCTGTCAGTTAACAGATATTACAGACATTATTTAACCATTAAACACTATTTATTACCGTTTATTAACTAGTGTTATTTGTGACCTTTAGTGCAAAGTGTTACCAATTTTGTTTTTTTACTCCTTTTTTACGTGCATAGTTTTATTTTTTTATGTGTAGTTGCATTGTTATAATTTTTATTACCTTTAATTATCTTATCTATGATTTTATGATTCCTACTAAATTCTTATTTTTACCTTATTTGTTTTATATTTTATTTTTAAAAAAACAAATATATCTTATTAAAATGCTTCATCCTTTTATTTATTTGTTATTTTTCTTTGACAATCCTTTTTCTGTGCATTAGCTTGGTTTTATTGTAAATGAGGGCCACCCTCAAAGTACTCTGAGTTTAAATAAAGGTTGATTTATTGATTGATAACATTATGACTACCTCCTTGTTTCTATAACAATTAATATATGTTTTTTTTATTTTAAGCAGTGATCATATAGGACAATTTGTAGTTGTATAATTCATTTATTATCCTTGTTTTATCCTGTTCTTTAAATGTCTCATTCCATATTTTTCCTCTCTAGTATGAATGAATGCAATGGGAGCTGTTTTAACAGTCTTTGTAATGTCATATGTTACTTTAGAACATGTGTAATAATGCCCTGCTAAGCGCAGTTCAGTCACTGACCTAGTCTAAGAGTTTCTGTAAAACAGCAAATCCACCGGAGATCCTATTTAAACCTGTAGTTACTTACACACAGAGGTGGGTAGCTCAGATACAAAAAGTAAAAATGTATCTTTAATTTTAACTAGTATAAACAAAACTGTTCTAAACATAAGCCAGCCTATCCCAATAGTACTTTGCTATCTCAACTGTCTCACTGTCGCTCTTCCTTCTGCCCTGCTCCTAAACCCATACATCACCCAGTTCCCCTCCCAAGCTACCCTTCCCATTTTTTAGCCTTTTTTAAATTTGAGCTGAAGGTGGAGTGTCAAGTGACACATTGATTTGCTTATTCCACTTTATGCCCCAAACAAACCCCTAATTGAGTAAGAAAAAATAGTATATGTCTTTAGCGTATTTTGAGCTGCACAAAGTGTACTTTTCCTGTTGTTACGATAGCAAAGACACATTGACACACCCTAAATCAAGCTGCACAGTGCACAGTTAATGGCTCACCTATAGTTTCCTTAAATAGGGACAAAAATTTCAAATCTAAAGTCATTTTTGAAAGTTTTGAGGGCCAAAAAGCACATTATTCTGATAAACTGTAGCTCAGAGCTGATGGGCGGAGCAGTCAGTGGCCCATTTAATGAGAGCTGATGTCACTGGCTGCGTGGCAACTGTTGAACAGAGCTGCCATCTGCTTTTGTGTCGCCCCTGGCCTTACTAAATATAAACTGACACATCTGACTCGCATGCAGATCCACAGCTCTCAGATCAGCTCAGACTGACGGAAGCAGACGGGACAGAAAGACTGACGGTTAAAAATTAAGACGATAAGTTTTGGGACAGCGGATGAGTCAGAGTTTATTTTACTGAAATCGAGGGAATTAAAGAGAGTTTATGCTGGTTTTGTTGAAGAAACTTTCTAATAGATTTTGGTCTGAACATTGCTGTGACATCATTGTTAGTGAGGTCATAGCTGAATACATTCACTGAAAAAAAGGTTTCTATAAAAATATGGACATAAAATAAATAGTAGTATTGTATTTTTCGCACAATAATGCGCACCGCATTATAAGGCACACTCAACGCTAGTAAGGAACAGTGGTGTCGCCATGTTTTCCTTCTACTTTAATAAAGCTTAGTTAAGTTAAGCAAACAAAACTTAAAAAAAAAAGTTTAAAAAATATTTTAAAGTCACTTCTGTTTATTTACAGTAAGCTTAGATTGACAGATTTCCATCCACTAAGGCTGGGTGCAGCAGCATTAGCATTGGCAGCTAACCGCTAGCACTAGCCATGGTTAGCAGCGCTAGTGGAACGAAAATGCTGCCCGACGGTGCTACAGTGATGATCTACAGTAATGCTAATACTGCTCCAGCAGTGCTATCTGGGGTTAGCAGCAGGCTACAGGCCAATAATACTCACCTCTGAATAATACTCATCTCTGAATGTCAAAAGAGCTAGCCCTTAGCACAGTTAGCAGATAATGCTCCCTAATACCTCACTGGCTACACTGAAGAATCCTGAGTGTTCAGGTAAGCCAGGGTGATAATTTTAGTTTCGTCCCACGTAGCTTGTTTTAACATGGTAAAAGTCCAAAGTTCGCAGACTACAGTCCAATATACTCGCCTCTGAACAACAAAAAAGCTAGCTCTTAACCTAGCTAAAAGTTTAGAAGCTAATGCTAATGCTGATCCAGCAGTGCTAGTCAGGGTTAGCAGCAGGCTACAGGCCGATAAAATTCACTTCTGAATGGCAAAAGAGCTAGCTCTTAGTGCTTAACAAGTTTAGAAGCTAATGCTAATGCTGATCCAGCAGTGCTAGTCAGGGTTAGCAGCAGGCTACAGGCCGATAAAATTCACTTCTGAATGGCAAAAGAGCTAGCTCTTAGTGCTTAACAAGTTTAGAAGCTAATGCTAATGCTGATCCAGCAGTGCTAGTCAGGGTTAGCAGCAGGCTACAGGCCGATAAAATTCACCTCTGAATGGCAAAAGAGCTAGCTCTTAGCGCTTAACAAGTTTAGCAACTAATGCTAATACTGCTCCAGCAGTGCTAGTCAGGGTTAGCAGCAGGCTACAGACCGATAAAATTCACTTCTGAATGGCAAAAGAGCTAGCTCTTAGTGCTTAACAAGTTTAGAAGCTAATGCTAATGCTGATCCAGCAGTGCTAGTCAGGGTTAGCAACAGGCTACAGGCCGATAAAATTCACCTCTGAATGGCAAAAGAGCTAGCGCTTAGCGCTGTTAAATGATTTTTAAGGTGCCTTATAGTGCGAAAAATCCAGGAGTAGTAATTGTACGTAAAAATGTGTTCTTCAAATTTTTGATTAATGTACTAATAAAGGTCATAATGGACAAAAATGAATAATGTAGTAATGTCTAATACAAGTGCTATAGATAAAAAAAAAAACCAAGATATTATTTAACCTCTACTATGTGACTCAACACTTTTAAAAGCTTTTAAAATAGAGTATTTTTGCTATTTTACACTCTTTTAATTCTTTTTAACTCTTTTTTAGCACTCTTTTCATGGCATCACCCCAAAAAACTCCTTTGTAGCACCTTTACTTTTACAGATTTAATCAAGATAATCTGTGATTAAAACAATCTAACTGGGAGAAACATTTGCATTTATATTGCAAAACAATGCGGCAATCAGCTCATTATATTCCTGGTTAATTATCTGGTAAATATGACTTCATAAATAACCTAAATTGATCTCAAAAAAATATCTTGCAAATATTTTATAATGCGCTGTTCCATTGCTATCAAATTTATGCTAATTAATTTAATCCTCAGTAATGGAACATTTAAAACATCTGAAATGGTGATGCTCAGCGCTGAGAATCTGAACTGATGGAGAGAGATGATGGAACTGCAGAAGAGATTAATGGAATTGATGTTTATATAATGGCATACATTATAAACTAGCATAACGGCTGACATTATATTTGACCAAATATACAGTTCAGTCCAAAAGTTTTAGAACAGAGAAAAAAATGGCTTTGATATTGAAAGATATGAGAATATGAGACGAAACATCAATATTTCAGCTTTCATTTCCATATATTTACTCAGATACAATAAAACTTGCGTTTCCACACTGCATGAGTTTTTATATGATTAGTGAAAAAGAAAAAACTTTAGATCTAATGTTGATTTCTCTGCAAAACTACAGAGCATTATTCTCATAATGTTGCACCACCTGCTCTGTTACAAATCATATCAACTTTAAAACAGCATATATCTCCTCTCATTTCCATTTATCACTTAAAAAACAACAACATTTGTATGGGTTTGTGTGCTAAAAACAATCATAATTCATCTTCCTGTGAGTTCCTAGACTTTCTAGTCTATATTTAGGAAGAAAAATTCAGAAAATTAAATTATCATTGAAAAGTTACTTTATTTTATTAATTCAGTTGAAAATGTGAAACTCATATATTATATAGATGTATTACACACAGAGTGATCTATATTTTATTTTATTATTGCTGATTATGATGGCTTACAGCCAATGAAAATCCAAAAATTTGTGTCACCCAAAATTGTAATATTATATAAGATCGATTGGTTGGTTCCGACCCTGCAATGTGATTGGCTAAGAGGCGTTCTATGAGTGCCGTTATCAGTTGGTAATGCACTGTAACCGAAGCTCTCCATGTATTACTCCAACGCATACAGGTAACCCAGCAACCATGCAGCGCTTACAAACCAAACAGCGCAGCTACAAACAGAGCAGCAATGGAACTATTTAAAGTCGCAGAGTTTTTATAACCTCCTCCTATTTAACTCAAAATCTTTTAATAAACAATGATAATAGAACTGTGGTATAATCACAATAATACACTCAAGGTTCGAGCTATAACATGAAATATTAGCACTGTGTGATGTGCTGATCTACGACCGCAGCACCGCAGTGCTAATATTACACATGATAGCACGAACCTTGAGTGTATAATTGCTTAATTAATTACTGTTATGGATCAGGCAGGGATGAGACAAGAAGCCTTTAGTATCTGTTTAATAGCTGGTATTAGAGTGTCATAATAAAATGAGCTCCATCCAATCAGAAAGCAGATTTGTATCAGATACAGTACAGTACAACTCCTTATTCAGTTTCAGCTCCTCATCACAATGTTCACAAGTCAGTCTGACATCACATATACACAATACAGCTCTTTAACACAGTGAATAAACCACACACACACACACACACACACTTTGGTTTGAATAAATCTCCATTAGTGCTCATCCTCCTGTCCGACACACTGACATATTGACCGTCAGTGCTGCTAAAACACACACGATTTCCCTCTAATCTCTAACCTCAATCCCCACTCAGAGTGTGTGTGTGTGTGTGTGTGTGTGTGTGTGTGTGTGTGTGTGTGTGTGTGTGTGTGTGTGTGTGAGGGCATGTATTTGAGTGTGTTGAGTATAGACAGACAATAATCCTGTCTGGGTTTAAAAGATGCAAAGTGATAATGATGCTCTCTCACTTAACTCTCTCTCTCTTTCTCTCTCTCTCTCTTTCTTTATATATATATATATATATATATGGAAAAATAAGAGACCACTTCAAAATTGTGAGTTTCTTTGATTTTACCAAATTGAAAACCTCTGGAATATAATCAAGAGGAAGATGGATGATCACAAGCCATCAAACCACCAAACTGAACTGCTTGAATTTTTGCACCAGGAGTAAAGCAGCATAAAGTCATCCAAAAGCAGTGTGTAAGACTGGTGGAGGAGAACATGATGCCGAGATGCATGAAAAAAACTGTGATTAAAAACCATCAGGGTTATTCCACCAAATATTGATTATTTCTGAACTCTTAAAACTTTATGAATATGAACTTGTTTTCTTTGCATTATTTAAGGTCTGAAAGCTCTGCATCTTTTTTTTAATTCAGTCATTTCTCATTTTCTGCAAATAAATGCTCTAAATGACAATATTTTTATTTGGAATTTGGGAGAAATGTCTTAGTTTTTCCAGAGCTGTATACTCTATATTCTCCATCCCTCTCTTTTTCTCTGTACATGTGCCTCTCACTCTTTTCTCTTTATGTGTTTATTTCCATCCACCCTCTCTCCCTCTCTCCCTCTCTCCCTCTCTCCCTCTCTCTCTCTCTCTCTGCAGTAGAGGTTAATAATTTATGGATGTTGTTGGTGGTGACCGTCGCTGGCATCTCTCAGAATCTGTCAGGCTGTCACACACTACTCTAAACTCTACCTCTTCCCTCTAAATCTCTCTTCCCTCCAACACACTCACACACACACACACACACACACACACACACACATACACACATGCTCAGACATCATGAATCATGTATATGTGTGTGTTTGTGTGTTAATACATACATGCAGTGACAGACGGGAAAGCGACAAATCCCTCATAAATGTGTGTGTGTGTGTGAGAGAGATGGTGTGTGTGTGTGTGTGTGTGAGAGAGAGAGAGAGAGAGAGAGAGAGAGAGAGAGAGAGAGAGAGAGTGGGTGAGAGGTTTGTGGTTTGTGAAAATCCCTCCTAGTAAATGCATTCATATACTTTAAGCACTCATTGCTGACACAGATGGGCAAATGTACCCATATAGCTGCTCTAATCCCTGTAGAGAAAAGTACTTCCAATAGAATAGGACTGTCTGATGCAATAAACCTACAGTACTCGCATCATTCCTACTTTTGGATTGGATGAGTTGGGGATGAGTTGGGAAGTTAGGGAGAAATTGTGAAATTTGGGAGTTGGGTATAAGCTGGGGATAATTCAGGGAAAAATTGGAAAGTTAGTGATAAGTTGGAGAGTTGAAGATGAGTTGGGAAAATGGGCATGAGTTGGGAAGTTGGGAAGTTGGGAATGAGTTAGGGATGAGTTGGGAAATTGAGGATGAGTTGGGGAGTTGGGCATGAGTTAGGGATGAACTAGGAAGTTAGAGATGACTTGGGAAGTTAGGAATGTGATGGGAAGTAGGGTATGAGTTGGGAAGTTGGGGATGAGTTGGGAAGTTTGGCATAAGTTTGGGAGTTGGGAATGAGTTAGGGAGGAATTGGGAAATTCTCGATCAGATGGGAAGTTGGGGATGTGCTGGAAAGTTGGGGATGAGTTGGGAAGTTGGGTATGAGTTTGGAAGTTAAGGATGAGTTGAGAAGTTGGGGATGAATTGGGAAGTTGGGCATAAGTTTGGGAGTTGGGAATGAGTTGGGGATGAATTGGGAAGTTCACAATGAGCTGGGAAGTTGGGAATGAGATGGGAAGCTGGAGACAAGTTGGGAAGTTTGGGAGTTGGGGATGAGTTTGAGAGCTTGGGATGAGTTAGGGATGAGTTGGGAAGTTGAGGATGAGTTGGGAAGTTAGGGATGAGTGGGACCATCCAACATCCAAACCTTGTATCTCACAGTACTGCTCCAAAATCTAGTAGAAAGTCTTCCTTTGACAGTAGAGACTAGTTTTAATATCCTTTATTTTGAAAGAAACAATGAATGAGGAAGTGTTACAATACTTTTATCTATACAGTATATAATAATGCATATAAAACTAATCTGTGTGTTTACGTGTTTGCGTGTCTATGTTCCCAAGTGTAGAGCTCCAGGCTGTCTTGTTCATCACTCTATTTTTGAAGTGCTAGACAAATCTTTTTATTTTTTCTTCATTTTGGTGCAGGCAAAGTGACAATCAATTCCATAATAATTTCGCTTTGAGCGATTCCGTAGAAGATCCATGGGGCTCCATTCAGCAAATGTTCTTAAGAAGAAATTTCCTCATGAAAAAACCTGCTTCTACAGATTCTAACCATCTAATTTTCTTTGAGTTTTTTAAATCTATGTTTTACTTAAGTTTAATCTATTTTATTCACTTAACCATAAAATATAACAAAGCATCAAAAAAGCGTACCTTAATTAATTTAAGTAAAATCAATTATCCAAGCTTACAGTGTATAACAGAATAACGAACCTTATATTCAAACATTTTTCAATGTTTTTGCCCTTTTTTAAAACCAATTGCAGTTATACAGCCTCTTCCAGGACACCCAGTCTGGAGCAAAACACCATGTGGCGCTGATTGTTTGTTTCTTTTCATCTTCAACCATTTAGAGATCTTCTCAGCTGCCTACATGATGGTTTTGATGGCCTACATCTTCAACATGCTGGTAAAACCAAAGACGCTGTTGGTTAACACACCTCCATAAGCCTGCATCCCACCGCCCCCACCAATTTTCCTCCAAGCTTGGTTCCTTGGTTCACTTTCCATCATTGCCATCTTTTTCCTCCAAGGAAAATATATACGCTCCAGCATGACTATCAGCTTTGATGTTCCCAAAAAACCAGCACTCTGCTGGTCTCATGGTGGTCTCTTTTTGATGTTTTTTGAGAATCGATGCTGTTTCCTCAGATCCACACTGATTTACCAGTTGGGTTGCTTCAAAGAGCACCATTGGCATCTATGATTGGACTGGGCTGGAGCTCTACACTCATGATCTGGCTCATCCTACTGTCTGCCTTGGTGGTTTGAGAGGCTTTTGGAAGTCAAAACCACTCCAAATGATGTATTCTGACCAAGATTTTAGTATTTCAAGTAAATAACCAAGATCACAGTACCATAACTGCAGCAACTGCATTGGTAACAAGTAATATCATCAATGCTTCGGAGAGAAAGCACCAATTGGTTTGTAGAATGTTGTGAATTTGTGCATCCCACAAGAGAATGAGAGTAACAGATTCCCCATCAGATTCCTTTTATTTCTGCTTAGAAAAAAGGGTTATTCTACAGTTATAGTAAATATAGCAACAGTAGACACTATCTTTCGGTGCAGTTACAGCTGCAAGTCTTTTGGGGTTTGTCTCTACCAGCTTTGTGCGTCTAGAGAATGAGATTTTTGCTCATTCTTCTTTGTAAAACAGCTCAAACTCAGGCAGGTTGGAAGGAGAACGTCTGTGAAGAGAAATTTTCATGTCTTGCCACAGAACCTCAATGGGATTGAGGTCAGAAATTTGACTGGACCTGACACTGATTGGTTTGTAGATCGTTGTAAATTTGACGAGTTGACTTTCCAGATCTGAAATTGGTCTGAAAATCTAGAAACTGAAGAACATTTACCACCTTTCACTGCAGTTACAACTGCAAGTCTTTTGGGGTTTGTCTCTACCAGCTTTGTGCGTCTAGAGAATGAGATTTTTGCTCATTCTTCTTTGTAAAACAGCTCAAACTCAGGCAGGTTGGAAGGAGAACGTCTGTGAACAGAAATTTTCATGTCTTGCCACAGAACCTCAATGGGATTGAGGTCAGAAATTTGACTGGACCTGACACTGATTGGTTTGTAGATCGTTGTAAATTTGACGAGTTGACTTTCCAGATCTGAAATTGGTCTGAAAATCTAGAAACTGAAGAACATTTACCACCTTTCACTGCAGTTACAGCTGCAAGTCTTTTGGGGTTTGTCTCTACCAGCTTTGTGCGTCTAAAGATTGAGATTTTTGCTCATTCTTCTTTGAAAATTAACTCAGCCAGGTTGGATGGAGAGCATCTGTGAACAGCAATTTTAATGTCTTGACCCAGAAGCTTAAGGTGTTTTAGGTCAGGACTTTAGGTCTAAAAATCCGAATCACCTAAACGTTAAGAACATTTAATGCTATAAATGAGCCGAACCATGGTTTTGTTGATCTGGACCAAGACCACTTCTGTTGGTCAAACCAAATTTTGCTTCCCAATTGAACAGTCTGAAGGTCTAAAGTTGACTCAAACAAGGTGTCCGCCATTGCCATCATAGGACCTACAGTAGTTCTTTGGAGGATTCTTTCAGCTAACAAGACTGAATGAACTTGGTAGTACGTCAAAGATGGACTGGATTAAGGACTGCCATAACTTGAACCAAGTGACCTTCTGGGCTAAAACATATCTGATCCCACTCAAGCTAAAATTCTTGCACAAATATAGAAGAGAATTGAATGGAGTTCTTATATTGCAATTGAATGTAAGAGTGAAAATCTACAGTGGATCCAAATAAAGAGTTCCACTCCCAATTCTTGGTCACGGTCTCTTAACAGAGAACAAAAGAAGCGCAGACAGAATTACGGCGCATAAAGCCAAAGAAATCAATGGCTCATCTGCCTGAGACTCTGTACGAACCTCGCCTTTGAAACCGTGGGCCTGAATGACGACTGCGCATCACTTTATCCAAATAAGCCCGGCTTCAGAACCCATCTGATCTTCCACATTGTGCTCATCAGTGTAAAGCTCTATTATTCACACCATACCTCAAAGCTTACAGTGAATAGAGCCTGAGAGAATAGACCGGAATTACACTCGTTTAATGAGCGAGAGAGAGAGAGAGAGAGAATATATAAGACTAAAGGACAATAAAAGTATAGCATATTTTTAAAGTATAGCATATATTTCTCCTGGATTCTCCTTCAGCCAGCATGTGTATATTATGTTCAGTTCCGTCAGCAGCTCACCGGATTTACCACATTTACCAGTAATTTACCAAACCAGGTGTTGATTAATATGATGAGAACTAGAAATAAATCTATTAAACTCAGATTAAGAGGAGAGATTTGGAGATTTTTAAGTTTTAAGGAAAAAAGGGCTGTAAAAGCACTGATTTTTGTAAAACTGCTGTTTGTATTTATTGTATTAAATTGTTTTTCTGAGCTAATAAACACTTACTGCACAGATAAGAAGCTTTTTCATTGCTTAAGATCTACTTCAAAATCTACTTTATATAGACACTCAAATGCAAACACACACAGCTTGTCTAGTCCTTGTCATAAAACACCAATAATAAAATATGTCTTTTTTTGTTTTTTGTTTTTTTTGGTCTGTTTGCCTTGGAACTCTCCCATGGAGACCATTTTCACCCAGTCTCTTTCTTATTATTGAATCATTAACACTGACCTTAACTAAGAAAAGTGAGGCCTGCAGATCTTTAGATTTTGTTTCTTTATTCTTTTGTGACCTCCTGGATGAGTTGGCCATGCCCTTTTGGAGTCATATCAGTAGGACGGTCACTATAACTACTCAGGAACTCAAGAATGCATGAACACAGGTGTGTATATACTATATGGGAGAAAATATTGGGACACAGGTTTCTTCTGAAATCAAGAGTATTAAAAAGAGCATATCCCACTTTTGTTGGAGTAACTGTCTCTACTGTTTCCACTACCAGTTAGGCTACCAGTTGAGCCTATCCCAGCCGGCACAGGGTAGAAGGCAGGGGTAACCAGTATACACTCTGGACAAGCCGCCAATCCATGGCAGCCAGGTTATTCCATCAATGGATTTTTTTCTTCCCTGACAATTTCATGATTCATGGGGCTGGAATTCACCACAGTTCACCACAGAGTCCAGACCTTAACCTCACTGAGAATCTTTGGGATGTGCTGGACGGAGAAGAGCTGCTTTGAGCAGCTGTCAGACTCGTCCATCATCAATGCTGCTGCAAGATCTTGGTGAAAAATGTAAGAAATTAATGCAACACTGGATTGAAATATAAATATAAATCTTGTGACATTGCAGAAGCTTATTGAAACAATGCCACAGAGGATGCGCAGAGCTGCAATCAAAGCTAAAGGCCAGGCATACTTTAAATATGTCTCTGTAATAGAATGGAATAGATCAGAATAGTCACTTATATTGTTTCCATGCAGTGTATGGACAGTATCGGGTTTTTATTCTGATTAAAATAGGAAGTATAGGAAGTCTAAAACAGGGGCAGTACTTTGAAATATGGTGATTTGATTAAATGCCAGCTCGCCCCTGTTGGTTCCAGTGGCCATGGCTACAGCCTCAGTAAATTAAGCATTAATTTCAGACGCATTGTGAGAGCACTACATTACAGCTGCACCAGAGCGCAATTTGTGCTGCATCTGTGCTCTTATGCACATCAGAAAGAGGAAAAGTCAAATGAAAGTTTAATGGCTTCAGTCCGGAACAAAAACACAGAAAAATCAGTGAAAAAAAAGAAGAAATGTACTAAAAGGCTGATGGAACAGGGGCAGAATGATGATGCGTTGGGGGCGCGAGAGCAGAGAAGGCAGAGTGAAGGGAAAAAAGAAAGCCTGCCAAAGAGATTTCCAGATTGAAGGAAGAAAATGGTAAAGGTCAGGAACGGCGTGAGTCAGGAGGGGGAGGACGGAGGAGACGGTGGAGACAGAGACGGAGGGGACGGAGACGGAGGGGATGGAGACGGAGGGGATGGAGACGATGGAGACGGAGGGGACGGAGGGGAAAGGACAGAGGTAGTGATTTGACTAAGATGTCACATTGGGCCTTTTTATTGTGAGTGCTGTGGAGGGATGATTCATGGGAAATGTAGTTTTAAGACTGGGGTGAGCAGAGTGAAGCTTACATCATCCTACCCTAATACACACCCACACACCACACACACACACACACACACACACACACACACTTATACAAGCCCTTATCTAGAGCTTTTACTAGAGATTTTCAGATTCAATCCAATCCAGTAATTTAGACATTACTAATTGATTGGGTATCAGCTTTTAAACTTCCAATCCAGTTCCGACCATTAGTTTTCTTGTATTGATTCTGTGATTGGTTATATAAAGAGACTGGCTGTCAGCTGTACCGAACTATAGTTGAAATGATGATTTTGATTGGTTATATATTGAGACTGACTGTCAGTTGTACTGCCCTTCAGTGGAAATCCTGCTTGTGATTGGTTATATATTGAGGCAGACTGTCAGCTGTACCAAACTTCAGTTGAAATGAATATTTTGATTGGTTATATTTTGAGACTGACTGTCAGGTGAACCAACATTCAGTTGAAATGGTAATTTTGATTGGCTCTGTGGTAAGACTGAGTGTCTATTGTCACACCTTTCAGCTGAAATCATGCTTTTGATTGGTTATATATTGAGACTGACTGTCAGCTATACTGACCTTCAGTTGAAGTGATGGTTTTGATTGGTTATATATTGAGACTGACTGTCAGCTATACTGACCTTCAGTTGAAGTGATGGTTTTGATTGGTTATATATTGAGACTGACTGTCAGCTATACTGACATTTGGATGAAATAATGATTTTGATTGGCTCCGTGTTGAGAATGACTGTCTTTTGTTTGGCCTTTTAGCTAAAATCATGCTTTTGATTGGTTATATATTGAGACTGACTGTCAGCTGTACCAAACTTCAGCTAAAATCATGCTTTTGATTGGTTATATTTTGAGATTGACTGTCAGCTATACTGCCCTTCAGTTGAAACGGTGATTTTGATTGGTTATATAATGAGACTGACTGTCAGGTGAACCAACATTTAGTTGAAATGGTGATTTTGATTGGCTCTGTGGTAATATTGATTGTCTATTGTCCCACCCTTCAGTTGAAATGGTGATTTTGATTGGTTCTGTATTGAGAATGACTGTCAGTTGTACTGTACTTTATCAAAAAATCTGATTTTGATTTATTATGTGTTGAAACTGACTGTCTATTTTCCCTCCCTTAAGATTAATTGATGTTTTATTGGTTCTGTACTAAGACTGATTGTTTACTGGCCCACTCCCCAATCATACTGATGATCCCCCAAAGTGAAAGGATGCTTTTGATTGGTTATGTGTTGGGACTGACTGTCAGTTTGCTTTAGATTGGTTCTGTGCTAAGATTGACTGTCTGTTGGGCCACCCCCAGTTATAATAAAGATTTTGATTGGTTATGTGTTGAAACTGACTGTCTGTTGTCCTGCCCTTTAGCTGAAATAATGCTTTTTATTGGTTTTATGCTAAAATTGAATGTTTGCTGGCCCAACCCAGTTAAAATTATGCATTTGATTGTGCAATCCTTTAGGGGAAATTATATTATAATTTTGATTGGTTCTGTGTTTAAAATTGACGGTGCCACTTTTATGCTTTATAAGGTTCTTACTTTTTTTTTACTTTTCTTGAGTCATCATTAACATTTCTGTTGATAACTTTATTCATGATAAAAAAGTGATTGTCCCTGTTGTTCTGTCAATGTATGTGTTTGTGCATGTGTTTATTATTATTATTATTATTATTATTATGTTTTTTAAAAATATTTTCAACTTAGCCAATATAACCTTTAAGAAACTCTTTTATAAACTCGTTATAAACCCTTTATAAAGGAGCCCTATTTTAAAGTGGTACCAAATTGACTGTCACATGGTTTCATGTTTTTTTTTATTTGAATAAAATATTTAAATCCATGTGTCATTGTAATTCCACTTCATAATTATGTGCTAGTCACAATTTTGTGTTGGACTATCGTTTAACCCTTGTGTGGTGTTCGGGTCTGTGGGAACCGTTTTCATTTTTCATCAAATGATACTAAAAAAAATTTTTTTCTAACTCAAACTCATTGGCATTGGCTCATTTTTTGTGAAAAACATATATCAAAACACATTTTCGATAAACACACACTGTACACCCCCCCCCCCACACACACATTTATATTACATACAGTCTGTTTGGCCAAGGGCTAATAAACATTGCTTCATTTGTAAATTTGAAACTAAACAAATTTTCTACTCATATCTTGAGTTTAATTCATTTTCTTTTACATTTTATTAAAAAACTAATAAAAAAAAGAGTTGCACTTTTTGAAAGAAATGTAACATAAGAAAGGTAAAGGGCAAATATTAACCATGTAAGCTGTTTATATTGCTTGCAATTTAGGTGAAGCGAGCATGTGTAAAGCATTTTAATGTAGAATTGCTTAATTGCTGAATTAAATACAAGTAACAAAGTAAACGAGGAACAAAAATATGAACACCACACAAGGGTTAAAATCTCAATAAAAAGCGTGAAAACAGTGTGAAAAAGTTAAAGGCGTATGAATACGTTTGCAAGCCACTTTATAAAAATTCACTCCATTCCAACAATCAGCCTCTTGGTGCGTTTCTCTTATTGTGGGATCGTCACGGCTAAGACTAGAAAATCTCCAGTTTCTCTGAGGAGCTCTCCACTCTTCATCAGCCTGCTTTTGTTCTTTCACAGCTGGTGTAACTTCATTTCCTCGGCTGAGAGAAGGTGGCAGATAGTTGTGAGAATGTGGGCTGAGGTGGATGGATTCGGGGTTTGATGCTGTTTAATAATTAGCTCATCTGAAATCATCTTTGATGGCGAGATGAAGCATGTGAGTGAAGCACCTCTCGCGCTGTGAAAGGATCCTTCATCATTAGCAGTGAAGGATCTGAGCTCCTGTTCATCGAAATCATCCGTATCATCAGTATCAGTATCGGCCCAGGCTCTTCCTTTATATCAGAGACAGCTGGACAATCAGAGACAGTCTGTGAAGATCAGGGAATTAAAATTATGGAGAATTTGAATGAAAACCCAATGAAAACCCAAAATTCAGTGTCTCAGAAAATTAGAACATTATATAAAACCAATTGGTACTTTTGGCAGAGTGGGCAGTGTGCCAAGTCCTGCTGGAAAATGAAATCTCCATAAAAGTTGTCAGTAGCAGAGGGAAGCTGTAAGATATGAAGTGCTGTAAGATTTGGTGGGAAAACAAAACTGCACTGACTTTAGACTTGATAATAAAACACAGTGGATCAACACCAGCAGATATCAGACATGACTCTTTATCCAAACCATCACTGATCATCAGTAAATTTCACATTTCATTTAAAGGAAATCAAGGGAGCAGAGTCTGGAGAAAGAAGAGTGGAGAGACACACAGTCCAAACTTTTGTCTCTTACACTGTGCCAAATGAATGGTGAATGGGCCAATAGAAATATTTAAAAATGACCTGAAATAAACTCTTTTTACATTGACATTCATTGAAAGAACACTTCGTTGTAGAAGTTGGAGATACTTGTTTTTTTTTTCATTGGACAGCGACGATATATACTGAGGTGAACGGGTGAAATCAATACTCTGGTGATTGACTTCGTGGAGGTGCTGTGCAGTGTTATGTGACCAGGTGGGTGAGTGATGTCAAAGTAAGGTGCATTTTGGGTATTGAGCTGTAATGTAGTTTCTGTTTCTTTTCTATTCTATTCACTTTATATTTTGTTTATATTTTTATTCTGCTCTATTCCAATTCATTTTACTCTATTCTTTTAATGATATTCTATTCATTTTCTATTAAATTTAATTCCACTCTATTCTCTTCATGCTCTATTGTATCACTCTTTTCTATACTTAGTTTTGATTCTTTCTTAGTGTTGAAAGTTGTTTGAAACGAGGTCAGCCTTTGCTCTGCCAAAATAAAAACTTACATCTCCGCATGTAAATTCACCGTTCTCCTTTTTTCGTCCTCCATCGCCTCGCTCTTCCTGTTTTCCGTCATCCTTTCATCCTCTTCTCTTCCTGTGGTAGACGACACTCCCCGAGGTGAAACGGTTCTCTGGAGCACCATTATCATCCCGTAACGAGATCAGCATTTAAACCAATTCGGGGGTTGACGTAAGTCTCGGGTTTTTACCGTAATAGAGCACATTCAGGGCTCAAAGGCACAAACGCATAAACACACACACACACACATCACACACACACACACACACACTCTCAGACGTACTTGTGTGATCTTTTGCCTCCGGTTCCTCCTGGTCCTGCTCCACAGTCGTGGGCTTGGATGATGAAGGTGTGTTCTCTCTGATGCTCGCAGTCGATTGGACGCCGCGCCTGCAGCTGCCCCTCCCCCGACGTCCTGTTCAGGACCACCGCCTCAAACGGAGCGTCCAGGCCGTACACTCGAAATGCACAGATCTCCCCTAAAAAAAAAACACACACACATACACACACAGAAATATAAAAAATATACAATTAAACAACCAAAATCTAAGAGG
The DNA here is from genome assembly GCF_023375975.1 of Astyanax mexicanus. Taxonomy (NCBI): domain Eukaryota; kingdom Metazoa; phylum Chordata; class Actinopteri; order Characiformes; family Acestrorhamphidae; genus Astyanax; species Astyanax mexicanus. Next base: position 43,372,959 of record NC_064425.1, read on the forward strand.
CTGGTTCGAATACTGGTAGTTTCCATATAGTTTGCCATCAGCTGCTGGAGCCCCGAGAGAGCACAGTTGGCCTTGCTCTCTCTCTGGGTGGGTACAGTACAGTAGATGGCGCTCTTTCTTTTACCTCATCGCTCCTCCTAGGGTGATGTGGATCAGCACAAGGTGAGCTGCGTCTGTGAGCTGATGTATCAGCTACTCGGAAATGCTACAGTATCAGCAGCAGTTCAAAAAGAGAGAGGCGGAGTCTGACTTCATATGAGTTGAAGGAGGCATGTGCTAGTCTTCATCCTCCTGGTGTGTTGGGGCATCACTACTGATAGGGGGAGTCCTAATGAGTGGGTTGTTGGGTAATTGGCCTATGCTTCTTCAGTGTTGCAATGTTTATTAACATCATTTTGAACAGATTTCGCTCATTCAAACAGCCTGAAAATGATTTTAAAAGCTCAGTTTCTCTCTGATCTCTACTTCAATCGGGCTCGGGCTCATAATGACAGTTTATAGGCCGGGTTGGATCAGACGTTTTTGGCCTGAATCGAAACTCTATAAATAGATAAAACAGTATATTACACAGAGCATCTTCACTATAAACACTCTAACATCTGTGATTCTACACTGTAAACCCATACGTTGTTTGAACTCAAATGATTTAAGTCTGTTTTACATAAAATTGGGTATTTCTAAACAATACTCAACTATTTTGAGTTAGTTGAACTCAGATTAGTGGGCACATATACTGTACTATTCAAACTGAGTTGAGTCTTTGAGTTGCACCAACTTATAAACGTATAATAACTGAGTTTAGTCTGTTTTGCCATTGGCAGCTTCTTTTCAATTGGCTTCTGTCACAATCAGTTTGCATACTGGGTGTGTCCAACAGTTTTTGTGTTTTAGACACTCACCATCAGTGTGTAGTGATTCCCCCCCTGGGCTACTTTAGAAATAAATCAACTTCTCCTTTAGTTGTAATAACTTGCTGTTTTAATTGATGCTAACTCAAGTTTTTATTCCCCATTACTTAAACAAATTGAGCAAATCAGCTGCCTTAAAAAAGTTAAGTAAACTCAACTTATCCAGTCTTACAGTATAATAAAAATAAAGTTAAAAAAAGTTAAATCAACTTCTTCTTTACTTGTAATAACTTGATGTTTTAATTTATGCTAATTTACGTTTTCATTACCCATTACTTAACTTTTTAAGGCAACCAGTTTCCTCAATTTTTTTAAGTAAATTCAACTTATCCGGGCTTACAGTGTACCTGTTCATGTGTACAGTGACCGGTGAGAAAGACAGATGACAGTCCTTTACACACACACACACACACACATGCAGACAAACACACACATACACACATCGTTAAATTAGGACAGCTCCAAGTTTTTCCGCACGGTTGGTTGTTCTTCTGATTTGGCAGGAGAGAGGCTGGCTGAGTTGAGTTGGCACACACACACACACACACACACACACACAGTAGGCATGCACACACACTCTCTAGGCATGCACTGATCCCAGTCTTGATACTGATTCCAATACAGAAGAGCACAAAGTGTGGAGAAAAGAAGGACACTTTCTATAGGAAACTATAAGAAAAAGGAAATTTCTCATCCCTTCTTTCTCTCTCTTTCTCTCTCTGCCTGTGTGTGTGTGTGTGTGTGTGTGTTAAGGGGGTGTATGGGCATTAATGAACTCCTGCTGGCCAGCGCTGATAAGACGGAGTGTATTTTCCACACCACTCTATTCTTCTCTTTCATCTTCATCCAGAATAATCCCCCTCTCACCTTAAACAGACCAGCATTCAGAGAGAGAGAGAGAGAGAGAGAGAGAGAGAGAGAGAGAGAGAGATAGTAAAAAAGAGAGAGAATGATAGTAAAAAAGGAGGGAGATCTTTGGTGGACAAAAGTGTTTTCCACTATTTAAACTCCATTGAGTTATTGGATACTGCAAAAAGGGGGTAGATAGGTCCAAATAAGGCTTGACCTCTCTTTCTCTATTTCTCTCTCTATTTCTCTTTCTCTTTCTCTCACTTTCTCTCCTCTACACTGGATAAAATATGAGATACAACAAGGACTTTACAACATGTATCTGGATATTCCATCCACCAGTACCCCGAGTGAAAGGATTTTTTTCTTTAGCCGGTGTTCTGTCGAGTTGTGCTACCCATCGATATGTGCTACTTAGCGGCTCTACTTAGCGCATGTGTTTTCCCTAATCATTTTAATATATATTTTTTTTCTCAGGTGCATTGTAGGATCTGGACTCATTGACTGTCATTGATTGCTTGAGTGTTACAACAATGTGTGAAAAAGTAATAAAAATACAATAAAAAAACTACAAAAATGGTTTCTCAACACCTGTATTGCCTTAACCGAACTTTACAATAAAGTACAAAAAAAAAGGTTCCTCTGTTGGTTCCGACCCTGCAATGTGATTGGCTGAGAGGTGTTCCATGAGTGCCGTTATCAGCCAGTAATGCACTGTAACCGAAGCTCGAAGCTCTCCATGTACGTATTACTCCGCCACATACTACAGGTAACCTAGCAACGATGCAGCGCTTACAAACCAAACAGCGCAGCTACAAACAGAGCAGCAATGGAACTATTACTATTACTTAACTGGCGAAGTTTTTATAACCTAACAGATCCTATTTTCTCCTCCTCCTTAACTCTAAATCTTTTAATAAACAGCAATAATGGAAAATTCGGTAAACTGTGGCAATGGAAGTCGGCCTGTGTCCTCGTACCTACGACCGCATCCCAGCAGTGCCAATATTACACATTATAACACAAACCTTGAGTGCATTATTGCTTAATTACATTTTACATTTCTTACATTCATCCTTTTATTTATATTTACAAATATCCACTACAAAAACGTATAATGTCTTAAGAAGAACAAGTGCGATTAATCACAGTTTATCAGATAAAAAAAATGTTTTAATTGACCACTAATTATTTTTATCCATTCTGTTCTATTATATTGTTTTCTATCCTAATATTCTAGCCTTGTATTTCATTCTTATTCAGAATAATGCGACAGAATGGGATTAGGTAGGTCTGGCTAAGGCCCACTCTGTCATGTACACACACACAGACACACACACACACACACGGTACCCTATACATGCATTTCTGCTTACGCTTACAGCGCTTTCATAAATTCACTCTGACACGTTTATCTGAAATTGGAGAACTTTCGTCAGACTGCCCCCGAGACTCCTCACACTCCTCACACTCCTCACACCATCTCACTAAAACTTACACTCACTTTTGCCAATTCCATCTCGTAACTCAGGCTGAAGTCGCGGTCTGACCAGTGGCCGGCTGCCAGGTCCGCTGTCTGAAGCAGCCGAGTGTTCGGGAGCACTCTGGCCGTCTCGCGGTGCTCTCGCCTCGGGGGCTGGAGAGCGCTCTCAGCAAACAACATGATGAATTTCGCATTGAAGACATAATTCAGAATTATGGAGGGTTTGAATTCTGGAGACCAGGCTTCTCTGTGAGTTAGCTTAGCGACATACAGTACCAGTCAAGTCATGTTTGGACACACCTTAAATTAAGTGATTTTTTTTTTTTATCTTGGCTTGTATTTTCTCAGTCAGTTTTATAGTTTTATGAGGTAGAGTCACCTGGAATTTCAGGCTTTCAGTTAACAGCTGTGCTGAACTCATCAAGAGTTAATTACTAGAATTCCTTGACTCTTAAAGTGTTTGAGAACATCAGTTGTGAAGGTTTGAAGAGATAGAGTTGATATAATACAGGGAAAACCTCTATTAGGTTCAGATCCATTTTGAAGCAAGAATTACTCAAGTACTAAGTAAAGAAAAAAATACTTTAAGAAGTGAAGGTCAATCAATCTGAAAAATATCAAGAAGTTTAACAAATATCCTTAAGTGTAGTCACAAAGACCATCAAAAAAGTTATGACAAAACTGGCTCTCATCAGGACCAGCCCTGTAAAGAAGAGTTAACTCAACTAAGAGCATCAGTTAAAGTAAAGTAGTGAAGAGGTAGAGTTACAGGTATACAGAGAATAGTGACTATTTGAGTAATGTTCGAATCCAGATTATGAGAAGCAACAACTACTCAACTAACTTTGAAAGTATCCTCAAGCTTAGTTGCAAAGACCCTCAAAAATGTTGAATAATGATGAAACTGGCACTCATCAGGACCGCCCCAGAAAGGAAGAGTTAAATCAAACAAGAGTTTCCTCTGTTGTACAGGATAGGTTCATCAGAGTTTCCAGCCTCAGAAACCACAAGTTAACAAACAGCTCCCCAGATAAGAGAATCTAAAAGCTTAAAAGTATTTATTTGGTTTGTTTAACACTAGTTTAAGTTACTACATGATTCATTATGTGTTCCTTTATAGTCTGATAGATCACTTCACTATTCATTTACTATGTAGTTTTCAAATAAATCAAGTTCCCCTTTAGTTGTAATAACGTGATGTTTTAATTTATGCTAACTCAAGTTTTCATTCCCCAATACTTAAATCATTTGAGTAAACCGGTTGCCTTAAAAAAGTTGAGTAAACTCAACTTATCCGGCTTTACAGTATAACAAAAAAAAAAAAAGTTAAATCAACTTCCCCTTTAGTTGTAATAACTTGATGTTTTAAGTTATGCTAACTCAAGCTTTCATTATCCATTACTTAACTTTTTTTAAGGCAACCGATTTCCTCAAAATTTTTAAGTAAATTCAACTTATCTGGGCTCACAGTGTAGTTTTATGCTGTCAGTGTTGGCAGTTCCTAAAAATAAGCTGAATGGTTTAAGAATTTTAATATATTTTTTTAATAAACTACATTTATTAAACTTAATTAAAAAAAAAACTTAATTAAAGTACTATTGTGTTGTGAGTTAAGTTAATGCCAAAAAATATATTTTTTATATATTTATTTATAGGGCCCTTAAATTTTTGTTTAGTTTAAAAGTCTAAAAGAGACGATAGACTGTTTCTACTTAAATGAAGCAGATAAGTCTTTAATATTAAATCCTTTGTAATTAATAATCCAAATAATCCAATATAATTAAGTTAATCAGCATCTCCTTCTCTCAAGCGCTCGTTCTGATTGGTGGAGATGAGATGAGCAGAGTGGACAGACAGTGTTACTGAGTATCAGCGAGACCTCCAGAGCAACAGAGCTACTCTGTAACTTCATTAACCACCTCTGTTCTTGTCTTTTGCACACAGCTGCAGGCCTGTGTGTGTGTGTGTGTGTGTGTGTGTGAGAGATTTTGAGAGGAGCTGTAATGAAATGCGATGTAATCAAACTCGTTATGGAATTAGTCAAGCAAGAGCCGAGCAAGAAATTACACTCCGCTCAGACCGGACCAAAACCGGGATAACAATTAACACCACACAATACCCCCTCCAGCTATTCCACAGAGAGAGAGAGAGAGAGAGAGAGAGAGAGAGAGAGAGAGAGAGAGAGAGAGAGAGAGAGAGAGAGAGAGAGAGAAGAGAGAGAGAGAGAGGGAGAGAGAGAGAGAGAGAGAGAGTTAAATCTCTAATTAAAACTCAAATAAAAATGAAACTGTTCCAAACACCAAGCTTTTTGGAATTGAACATTAATGCTTCATCTGTTCTCTCTCTCTCTCTCTCTCTCTCTCTCTCTCTCTCTCTCTCTCTCTCTCTCTCTCCTCTCTTATCCTCATTAATTCTTCTCATTTTTCTCCTCTCGTTTCTTCTAGCCTATTTTCCATTTTTCTATTCTCCTGTTTTCCAGTCTCATCCCTTCCCTCCTTCTGTGTTCTCTTCTCTTTCTACCCTCGTTTTTCTCACCTTAACTATTGCTTCCTTTTCTCTTTTCCTTTCATTGTCTCTTCTTCCCTCTATTTCTACTCCTGTATTTCCTCTTTTCTTATCTATTGTTTTCTCTTCTCTATTCTTTTCACCATCTCTTCTCTCTTCTCAAGTTTTCTCTTCTTATCTACTGTTTTCTCTACTTTTTTCAGCATCTCTCCTCTCTTCTATTTCTCCTCACGTTTTCTCTTCTGATCTGTTTTTCTTTTCTCCTCTTTTCCTTTTATCTTCTCTCCTCTCTTCTATTTCTCTTCACATTTTCTCCTCTCATCTGTTATTCTCTGTTCTACTCTCGTTTCCTTTTACCATTTCTATTTTCCTATTATTTCTCCTCCTCTTTCTCTTTTTAACTATTGTTTTCTCTTCTCTTTTTCCTTTTGTCGTCTTTTCTCTTCTAATTCTTTTTGTTTTTTTTTCTTTTTTTTATTCTATATATGTTTTCTTCTCTTTGTCTTTCATATTCTCTACAATTTCTACTCCTGTTTTCTCTTTTTATTTATAGTCTTCTCTTCTCCTTTGATTTATATTCTAATCTATTGTTTTGTTTCGTTCCCTGTTATCTAATACCTTATGTTTCTTTACTTTTCCTGTTTTGTAATATTTTCTCCTCTTTTCTCATCCCCTCTACTCCAATCTAATCTCTTCTTTTTCTATCTTGTGTTCTCCCTTCCTTTCTTTCTCTTTTCCCTATCTTCTTTTCTTTCTTCTTTTTTCCAAGTCTTTTAGATCCTCCCTTTTTTTCTTCCCCTTTTTATTTTCACTTCTCCACTTTTTACTTCACTTGCTTTTTGCTCTCTATTATTCTCAATTATTTCTCATTTTTTCTCAATTCTCAATTTCTCTCACTTTTATTTTTTTTGTTCGCTTTTATTCTAGTTTTTAACACTTTTCTCATTTATTATTTTTTTCTGTTCTGCTTTCTTTTTATTTTCTGTTTAGTTCATTTTTACTCCAATCTTTTTCTTCTCTTCTCTTCTCTTCTCTTTTTTATCTTCTTTTCTCTTCTGTTATCGTCTCTTATTGTTTCTTTTGTTAACTTTTCTTCTGTAATCTTCTCTTCTCGTCTCTTCTCTTTTTTTCTCTTCGTTTATCCTCTCTTCACTTGTTTCTTTTTCATCTTCTGTTCTGGAATCTTCTCTTCTATTTTCATCTTTTCTATTATCTTTTGTCTATTGTTATCTTATCTTCTCTTCTTGTCTGTTCTGTTATCTTGTCTTCTGTAAACTTCTTTTCTTTTCTCATCTCTTCTGGTACCTTATCTTCTATTGTCTTTTCTGTTATATTCTCTACAGTAATCCCTCAGCAGTATCTTCTTTTCTCTTCTCTTCTCTCCTCTTCTCTTCTCTTCTTGTCTCTTCTCTTCTCTCCTCTGTTCTATTTCTTTTTCTCTTCCTTGCTGCTTCACCATCCACCTATTTTCTCTCCTTTTATATTTTCCTAATCTTCCACATCCTCTTTCACCATTCTTACGGTTATTTCCACTTCTCTTCTCTTTATTCTCTTTCCTTTCTTTTCCTCTCGTGTATCATCTGTTTGTTTTCGTTACTTCCTACATCCCTTCCTTCCATCCTCTCCTCCTGAGGTCTTTACTTCTCCATTGAGAAGCGAGAGAAGGACAAACACTTCAGCATCCGGAGCCAAAGCAGCTAAAGCAATTACACCCAGCACTCAATACAATCAATATCAGCTCATTCACCACCCAGTGTACAACAGCCTGCAGGACTTAAACCCATTAAACACACACACACACACACACACACACACTAACAGAACAGCCCACATTTAGTGCTGATTACGTTTAAGCACCCATGTCTTACAATACAATCGAGTGTTAAACCCGCTCCAGGCTGTTAGTCTGTGTATGTGAGCATCTTTTAAACTAGGGCTGCACGATATATATCGTTTACGCATCGTCATGGCGATGTGTGCATGCGCAATAGTCGCAGACATCGCAGGATGTGCGATTCGTCACTTAAGGCAATTAAATTAAACACGTCTTGTTGCAACGTTTTGATTCTTGACACAAGAAGTAGATACACAGCGCTGTCTCTGTGTCTGTGTGAGTGATCAGGCTGCTGCTGCCTGAGATACTGAAGTGATCTATCAGACTATGAAGGAACACATAAGGAATCATGTAGTAACTTAAAAAAGTGTTAAACAAACCAAAATACTCTGTACAACAGAGGAAACTCTTACTCTTCCTTTCCTGGGGCTGTTCTGATGAGAGCCAGGTAAAAAAATAAGGTAAAAATAAGAATTTAAAAGAGTAGGAATCATAAAATCATAGCTACAAAAATCAAAGGTCACAGAACTTATAAAAATTCACCTACAGATGAATGAATAAAACTAAACCTAAACACCTAAAAAAGTGAAATATAAGTAAGCAATAACTTAAAACAATGAAACAAAAGAAAGAAACAAAAAAAAGAAATGCGAAAAAAAAAAAAAAAAAGTTAACTAAAGATAAAAATAAACAACTAAAAACATACCAAAGATCATAAAAAATTCACTGTATACCAACCCTACCAATACCTTAAGTGTTGGTATTCCCATTCCCAAGCCATCATCCCATCCCCTAAGGTATGAAGTAATCATTCCACACCAGATCATGATCACTTTACAGGATATCAGTAGCACAGTGTATTTTCCTTTTTTTACGCCTAAAGTCTTTTCAATGGGAAATCTCCATTTAAAAAGCTGCACAGCCTGGAGAAAAAACTGGGTAACGGCTTTACTCAATCACACTAAACACATCACGCGATATTCAATAAATCCTGAATAGATATCGGAGAGGATTCGGGCAGGATGTATTCATTTAGATTTATCTTTTTTATTTTTTATTTTTTCTCTGTGGGATGGAAATAGCATCCAGCTTTGTGTACAGTAAATCCACACTCAGAGCCATGAATATAGATGACAGGATAAACATGATAAGCAGGTCTCTGAGGGATCAACGCATTCATTTACAATGCGACACACACATATATACACACACTCACAAATACACACACACACACACAAATACACACAACGCTTCTGATTGACACGCACCGCTCCGTATTTCCTGTATTAGCTGTCAGACTGACACCGGGCCTTTCTTTGGCGGAGACAGGGAAAGCAGAAGAGCTACAGAAGGAGATAAACATCAGTTCATGAGCAGCAGTTTATCTTTCTGTACTGTTTTCTTTATATATATATATATATATATATATTTATATATAATTTTATTTTTCTTCAATTTTCCCACCCATCCAACTGCCTCCCATCACTAGTGATGCCCAAACACAAGTAAGATGAAGACCAGCATCACAGCGCTAACTCTCGGAGGAAAGCGCAGCGACTCGGTTCTGATACATCAGCTCACAGACGCAGCCTTGTGCTGATCCGCATCACCCTAGGAGTGATGAATAGGGGCAAAGAGCGCCATATACTGTACTGTACCCACCCAGAAAGAGCAAGGCAAACTGTGCTCTCTCTCAGGGCTCCGGCAGCTGATGGCAAGCTGCATAACTGGGATTCGAAACAGCGATATCATGATCATAGTGGCAGCACTTTATAGCCCCCTCTCCACACTCTTTTCTTTAGATTTAGGATCATAAACAAGTGTATTACAGCAACAATCATCAGATTTAACATCACTACATCGCTAATGGCCAATTATATTTTATGTAAGATACAAAAACATGTTAAATGCTAAAAAACATATAGTCTACATGCAGAAATAAACTGAATATGCAAATTCTCTCTCTCCTCAAATTTTATTAATTATTTGCAAGAATGTATCTCCTATTATAAGCTATCAAGAACTTATGCACCTGCTTAATTTAGTTTAAAGGATTATTGTTATTATTTTTAATATTCTTATTATGTATATATTAAGTTCACTAAACTTAAAATTAAATTTCTTAGATAATCGGATACAACTAAAGTTTTGAGTTTAGTTTTACAGTTGATTTGTGCATGCAGTTAGCACTTGTATATATATATATATATATATATATATATATATATATATATATATATATATATATATATATATGTATATATATATATATATATATATATATGTAAAGGTTCAATTAGCAGGGTAAGAGCACAGTTCTGCTCTAAATATTGCAATGCACACTATAACATTATGGGAGACATACCAGAGTTCAAAAGAGGACAAATTGTTGGTGCACGTCTTGCTGGAGCATCTGTGACCAAGACAGCAAGTCTTTGTGATGCAGCATCAAGAGCCAAGGTATCCAGGGTAATGTCAGCAGCATACCACCAAGAAGAACCAACCACATCCAACAGGATTAACTGTGGACGCTGTAAGAGGAAGCTGTCTGAAAGGGATGTTCGGGTGCTAACCTGGATTGTATCAGAAAACATAAAACCTAAACATAAAATGTGCACCTCAACTCTCCTGTTTCCACCAGAACTGTCCGTCACCACAATCAATTATTGTGCTCTAAAACCAAGTGTTTTACATTCATTGTCCAACCCTTGTATATTAATATATATATATATATAGATATATATAGATACGCTTTCATATTAGCCTTATAGCTCTAGCCCAAAAACTAAAGAAGCAAAACTTCAGAGAGTAAACCCATCTCATCTGATGGACTACATCAGTGGTGGGGGGAAATGGTGTGCATTAAGTTTTTCGCTGAACTATCACTTTAACCTTATTTAAGGCTGTCAGCGGCGCGACGCCCTGCAGCCCCCGGTCAGTTCCAGTTTCAGACAGAACTAATCTACGGCTCGGAGAGGAGATATAAATCTTTAACACATTTACCACATCTCTATCTGGGCTTCAGCTCCACACATTCATCACCTTCCAGACAAAACACACTTAATCAACGTTTACTGTCTCCCAGAGGCTAGATAAACACTGACACCGTGCACACACTCGCACAAACACACACTGCCGGCACACACATTCATCCTGCGCCGAATTGGCCGGGGGAAATCTGGGCCCGCCTTGTTTGATAGCTCTATCTGAAAGGTGCGGCGCTGTGGGTCATTAAAGTGGACGCTGTGTTTGCAAGAGTACACTTGTAAGAGTGCCACACACACGCACACACACATTTATACATGTATTCGTCCACAAAAAGACAGATATACACACATAAATGCCAACGTACAACACTGGCAGATGCAATTACCGGCCATTATATCAGAAACACCATCATTTAGCCGCTCACTGTGCGTTTACAGTAACTGATTGTAGCTAATTTTAGTATATTTATGGGCTTTTTTTATATGTGTTATAGCTACAGTATATGCTGGGAGTCCAATCCAGAGTCACACCATGGACGCATCAAACACCACACACTGTTACACCACTTTGTTTTTGCCCATAGTATAATCCACAATGTCACACCACTGACCCATAACTTTCTACATCGTTACACATTTGACTAATGAGACACTGTACACTGTTACACCTTTGATTCACAGTACATTATGCACTATAACACCACTGACCTATAATACAATCCACACTGTTACACCACTGACCCATAACTTTCTACATTGTTACACCTTTGATTCACGGTACATTACATACTGTTACACCACTGACCTATGATACAATCCACACTGTTACACCACTGACCCATAACTTTCTACATTGTTACACCTTTGATTTACGGTACATTACGCACTGTTACACCACTGACCTATAACACAAGCCACACTGTCACACCAACTTTCTGCACCTTTGACTAATGGGACACTGTACACTGTTCTTTACATATTACACACTCTTACACCACTGACTTGTAACGCAATCCACACTGTCACTCCATTGACCCATAACATTCTACATCATTACACCTTTGACTAATGGGACACTGTTCACTCTTACACCTTCGATTCATGGCACATTACACACTGTTACACCACTGACTTATAACAAAAAAATCACACTGTCACACCACTAATGGGAGACTGTACACTGTTACACCTGTTGATTCCTTACATATTGCACACTGTTACACCACTGACCTGTAACACAATCCACACTGTCACACCATTCTAAATTGTTACAACTTTGAGCGGTGACACACTGTACACTGTTACACATTTGATGATGGCACATTAAACACTGTTACACCACTGACCTGTAACACAATTCACACTGTCACACCATTGACCCATAACATTCTACATCATTACACCTTTGACTAATGTGACAGTGTACACTCTTACAACTTTGATTCATGGCACATTATACAATGTCACACCACTGACTCATAACACCAAATGTAACAGAATCTACACTGTTTAATGCCAATGAACCCATTAAGCTCTTAACCAACTCCAAACTGCTACAATTTTGACTCGTAACACATCCTACACTTTTACATCTTTAACCAATAGCATATTCCACACTGTAACACCATACACCCATAACAATCCATACTGTTACACTTTTGACCCATACCTCATTTCACTCTGTTACACCGTTGACCTGTAACCCTCAAAAATACAGATGCACACACACATAAATGGCAACTTACGCCATGTATTGTGTCCTAGCCTCTTGAAGCTGGCCAAATTACTGGCCATTATATCGGAAACACCATAATTTAGCTGCACACTGTGGGTTTACAGTGATACAGTAACTGATTGTAGGCAATTTGAGAATATTTATGGGGTTTTTTACACATTTACAAGTATCACAGCTCAGTCAACAGTCCAAAATATCCAGATAAGAGCAGCTCTCAGATCAGAAACTATAATCAGTGTTTATGAGAAGACAAATTACACCTGAAAAGGCAGGATTTTTGGGTAAACTACTCAAAATAAAAGAGCCAAACCCTTAAGAACTCATAAGAAATGACAGCATAAGATTATCTGGGGGTGGGATAAGCTGCCCAGCCCATGTCTGAGGGCCATATCCGGCCCCAGCAGGGAGGAAATGATCTCAGCTGGGTTTCCTGGTGGTGTGGGGATTGGCAGACGGTCATGTCGGGGAGCTGCAGCCAATCTGAAAGGTTAGTCCAGGTCAAAATGTGCTGGTCCCACAATGATGCACTCAGACCTGAAGCCAAAACAGAGCAAGAAGGATTTGCTTCCAGGTTTAGAACAGAGAAAGAGCCGTCAGAGGGAGAATTTAATGACTTAGAAATACTAAGATTTCCAAAAATCATCTAAAACACTGTCTACAAACACTGACCTGTAACACACTCCACACTGTTACGTCCTTGACCTACAGTATAAAACATTCAATGTCACACCATTGACCTCTAACACATTCCACACACTGTTACACCTTTTACTTTTACCACATTCCACAATGTTACAACATTGATCTACACTAGAACACTCAATGTCACACCATTGACCTACAGTATATGACACTCAATGTCACACCATTGACCTCGAAATCATTCCACGCACTGTTAAACCTTTCTAGCAACATATTTCACAACGTTATAACCTTGACCTACACTAGAACACTCAATGTCACACCATTGACCTACAGTATAAGACCCTCAATGTCACACCATTGACCTCGAAATCCTTCCACACACTGTTACACCTTTTACTTTTACCACATTCCACAATGTTATAGCCTTGACCTACACTAGAAAAGCACTCAATGTCACACCATTGACCTCGAAATCATTCCACGCACTGTTAAACCTTTCTAGCAACATATTTCACAACGTTATAACCTTGACCTACACTAGAACACTCAATGTCACACCATTGACCTACAGTATAAGACCCTCAATGTCACACCATTGACCTCGAAATCCTTCCACACACTGTTACACCTTTTACTTTTACCACATTCCACAATGTTATAGCCTTGACCTACACTAGAAAAGCACTCAATGTCACACCATTGACCTACAGTATATGGCACTCATTGTCACACCAGTGACCTCCAACACATTCCTCACACTGTTACACCTTTTACTTTTACCACATTCCACAATGTTATTGCCTTGACCTACACTAGAAAAGCACTCAGTGTCACACCATTGACCTACAGTATATGGCAATCAATGTCACACCATTGACCTCTAACTCATTCCACGCACTGTTACACCTTTCTAATAACATATTTCACAACGTTACAACCTTGATCTACAGTATCAGACATTCAAAGTCACACAATTGACCTCTAAAACATTCTACCTGCTGTTATACCTCTTATAGCACTTTTCAAAATGTTACACCATTGACCTCTAACTCATTCCACACACTGGTACATCTTACTTATAGCACATTCAACAACATTGCACAATTGACCTACAGTTTACGACACTAAATGTCATACCACTGACCTCTAACACACATTCCACACACACAGTTACACCTTTCTAATAACATATTTCACAATGTTACAACCTTGACCTACACTATAAAACTCTCAATGTCACAGCATTGACCTCTAACACATTCCACCCACTGTTTTACCTCTTACTATTAACATATTCCACAATGTCACACCATTGACCTATATTATAAAACTCTCAATGTCACACCATTGACCTATAACAAATTCTACACTGTCACACCCTTAAACTACAGTATAAGACACTCAATGTCACACCATTGACCTCTAAGACATTTCACATACTGTTATACCTTTCTTATAACACATTCCACAATATTACACCCTTGACCTACAGTATAGACACTCAATGTCACACCACTGACCTCTAACACTTACCACACTGTCGCATAACTCAACTTTTAAACACAACACATTGTCTCACATTTTATTGGTCACACATTCCACACTGTTACACCCTTGACATACAGGATAAGACACTGAATGTCACACCACTGACCTCCAACACATTCCACACTGTTACACAACTCAACGTTATAACAAACTACATAACACTGTCTCACATTTTATTGGTAACATATTACACACTGTTTTACTCTTGACCTGCAGTGTCACACCACTGACCTTTAACACATTCCTCAATGTTACACCCTTGATCTACAGTATAAGACACTCATTGTCACAGCATTGACCTCTAACACTTTCCACCCACTGCTACACCTCTTACTTTTAACACATTCCAAAATGTTACACCCTTGACCTATAGTCTAAGACACTCAATGTCACACCATTGACCGCTAACAAATTATACACTGTCACACCCTTTAACTACAGTATAAGACACTCAACGTCACACCATTAAGCTCTAACATACAGTATTCCACAAATTGTTACACCTCGTATTTACAACATAACACATTCCACAATGTCACACCTGTGTCCTACAGTATACGACACTCAGTGTCACACCACTGACCTCTAACACATTACAGACACTGTTGTAGCACTAAACTATACATTTTATAACACTATCACACAATGACCTTAAAAACAAAAACTAAACCATGTTACATCACTGACCCGTGCCACACACTACAGGGTTACACCACTGACCTGTAATACACTTTACACTGTAACACTACTGACCTTCAATACATTCAATGCAGAAGACTCCACATGCATATACAGTACCACTGTGCAGCATTCTTTAACTTCCTTGGGTTATGGCAAAAGTCACGGGACAGCAAGAACACTCCGAACAACGTGTCGATGGGCTACAGTCAGTAACTGTACACCTATATTGATGGATTTCACTGATAAAACAGGTTTAAATACAAGGTGGTGACTCTGCAAAATCTGGCAACCCGGTGTATAAATACACACAGAGCCGTGCTAATTACTGTTTCCCCAGCCCTCATTAGGAAGATTCTTCACATTCTGAAATAATAAACAGAAGCCAAGGCAGTTTTCTCATTAACAACATACTGCGAGACTCAACACACACACACACACACACACACACACACACACACACACACACACACACACACACACACACAAACGCTGGCACACACACACACACACACCTCCTGTTAATGAATCTGTTAATGAAGAGAAAGAGAGAGAGAGATATATACACAAAAAACACGAGTTTATGACTCTAAAAGTGTGCTAATTTGTGATTTTCTGGACAGTCCATCTTTATAAGAACGCTGCCAAACAATGCTGAGCCCAACTCACACACCGGCACACACATATGGATCAGTTTCCTCATTACAGTAATTAAAGAAACACTCAAATCCCTGGTTTCTATACGGACAAACGTATTGGAACATCTGCTAAATCCTGTTTTTATTTTGTTATTATTCTAGTAGAACAATTAGTGCTATCACTTTAGTTGGATGGTCAGTTTTGGATGCCTCATAGATACTCATTATTCAACTAACATTAAAATGAATACATTGTAAATCCATACATTGTTTGAACTCAAATGATTTAAGTCTGTTTTACACAAAATTGGATATTTTTAAACAATACTCAACTATTTTGAGTTAGTTGAACATTTGTGGGCAAATATATATATATATATATATATATATATATATATATATATATATATATATCCAATCTTTGAGTTGATCCAACTTATAATAAATTACATTAACAGCTTCTTTTCCATTGGCTTCTGTCACAATCTATTTGCATACTGGGTGTGTCCAACAGTTTTTGTGTTTAAGACACTCACCATCAGTGTGTAGTGATCCCCCCCCCCCCCCGGCTACTTTAGAAATAAATCAACTTCTCCTTTAGTTGTAAAAACTTGTAAAAAAGCAAACCGGCTGCCTTAAAAAAGTTAAGTAAACTCAATTTATCCGGTCTTAGAGTATAACAAAAATAACAAAAAAGTTCCTTTAGTTGTAATAACTTGATGTTTTAAGTTATTCTAACTTAAGTTTTTATTACCCATTACTTAACTTTTTTAAGGCAACCAGTGTCCTCAATTTTTTAAGTAAATTCAACTTATCCAATCTTACAGTGTATGCTAACCTTAACCCTGAACCTTAATGTCACGTCTCCAGTCTCTCCTTTCACACTCCCGAACTCCATTTCCCATGAACCCACTGGTGATGACGTCACTGGCAGCCGCTCACCTTCACCCAATCGCTTTACGCTCCCCCGTTCAGAGTCACCTGTGTTCTAAGTTGTTCCGGTTCATAGTAATTCTATGTTTTGTATATATAGGGTTCTGTTAGCATATGTTCTTTGCGAGGTATTGTCGACTCATGTTGCGTACTGAGCGCTTTTCCAAACCTTTTTCTGCCTGCCCTTTTGTTATGACCCTTTTTCCTGTATTACGGATTTTGCCTTTTGTCTTTGCCCTTATCGGATTTGTTGTATTATCGGACTGTCTCTCTGGCTTCGGATCTTGGACAGTTTTCACTACTACGTCTTCTGTTTATACTGTGAGTTCTGTTCAATCTGTTATCTGGCTGTGTTATTCTGTTTACGGCTCTGTAAATAAACCAGTCTTTACCTTTTATTTGGCAAGCGTCACCCCTATCTGTCTGGTGTTTCACTTAATTCAACCCTAAAACCTTTCCCTAAAATTAACCTAAAATTAAAATCTAAAATCTAAAATCTAAATCTCTTAAGGGTTAAAGCGACAGTAATACACAGTAATAATTGTGAATGAATGTATAAAATGACTACATGAGTCCAATTTCCAAAGACTGGATAGAGTTTTCTACCCCAGATATGAGGCTCACACGGGTTGCCAGATTGACTAATTACTCTGTAGCTGATCAGTGAACATATACAGTGGTATGAAAGAGTTCGGGCACCCCTGATCATTTTCATGATTTTCCTTCTCAGAGATTTCATCTGCAGTTTCCACTGTGAGGAACAGAGTGAGGAAATGGAAGAACCACAGACACAGTTCTAGATAAAGACCTGAAGCTGCAGAACAAGAAAAATCTCAGATAATCAGAGGAGAAGGATGGTGAGAACAGTCACTGTGCATCGTTCACTATTCACTATTCACTATTCACTATTCAGCGCACTTTGCACAAGGACTTATCTTACCTATCACAGTACCACACTGGAATTCAGGCTGTACTGATCAAGACATTAACCTGCCTCTAATTTGTGTTCCTTATAAAAAGTGTTCTTAAAATGGTTAATCCAAAATTAAATGTACCACTAATGGTCCTCATGGTTCCTAAAAAATCTTTATTACTCTATTTAAAGGACCTATACCCTTTTAAAAATGCTATTAACAAGTTATGTACACATTCTTTAACTGAAATTTGCTCACAACACACTGAAGACTAGAATAAAATGGACAGGAAGTCCCTCAAGACTGTTTCTATTGGTCCATTCATCATGAAATTCTTCCACTGGAGCAGCTGGAGTTCTCCAACAGTGAGGAAAAATGAGCTGTGATGCTTTTATTGGACAGCAAAAAGACATCGAGCCTGTGTGTGAGTGTGTGTGAGTGTGTGTGACAGACAGTCATTTCATATAGGGGTGTGTGTCTAATGTGTTTGATGTCTGTGCCAATACAGAATGTGCAGTAGATTCATATATACGGTAAATGAAGTGTGGAAATGTGTTTGAATCATTAAGGACTAAGGACACACACACACACACACACACACACACACTCACACACACACACACACTCACAGTTACATAATTCTAATTAAATGAGCACCAAACAACTTGATTTTTGCTGACTCCACCCTCAGCTTAAATTTGAAAAAGGCTAAAAAATGGGAGGGGTTGTTTGGGAGGGGCACTGGGTGATGTATGGGTTTAGGGACGGGGCAGGAGAGAGATCTAATTGGCGGAGGCAGGAATTACCACAATAAAAGTGTTTTTTAAAAGTAAGGAAATGTTTATAAAAAAAAGAACTGGTATGTTTTATTACTTTAAAGGAACATATTTCAGTTATTAATAGAAATATATTGTTAAGGGGTTAGTGCCTTTATAAATACATCCGGTCAAACATGTAGATCTCAAAATAAGGCTGTCAAATTCTGTGAAACTAAAAGACTAATAAACCATATTTTCTGGTATTTGTTCATTTAAGAGTAGCCCAGAGCCCAAATAACAATACATAACAATAAATTAATTTATATGAAAATGTATAAAAATATAAATTATAAGATTATACTTTAAAAAGAAAGAGAAAGAAAGAAAGAAAGAAAGAAAGAGAAAAAGAGAAGTTGTGTTCTTTTAAAGGCCAACATTTTATCCTGTGTGTGTGTGTGTGTGTGTGTGTGTGTATCTGTGTGTGTGTGTGTGTGTGTGTGTGTGTGTGTGTGTGTGTGTGTGTGTGTGTGTGTAAGGTAAGAAGAAGAGATAGGTCAGAGTGAGTTTAGTCCCCCAGGCTTTATACCTCTCACTTACCACTTACATTACATATCATCTCTCTCTCTCTCTCTCTCTCTCTCTCTCTCTCTCTCTCTCTCTTTCTCCTCCATCCTCCTTTTCACTTCTCATTCAATCTCTTTTTCCTTTCTATTGTCTTTCTATCCACATTTGTCTTTCTTTATCTTTTTTCTTTGTCTTTTCTATCTCTATCTATTCTGCTTCCTATTTTCTCTTTTCTCCTCTCTCTTTCTCTATTCATATCACTTTCTCACTCTTGTACCCCTTCACCTTTTTTGTTCTCTCTCTTCTTTTTTCACCCTCTCTTACTCTCACATTCTCTTTCTCTCAAAGTTCTCACCATTCACTTTTACCCCCTCTTGTACTCTCACCCTTTCATACTCTCACTTTTACCCTCACTTACATTCTCTCACTCACTCTCACCCAGTCTTATTCTCTCACTCTCTCTTGCTCTCTCACATTCTCTCACATTCTATCACCCTCATCCCCTTACATTCTCTCACTCTCTCACTCTCACATTCTCTCTCTCACCCTCTATTGTACTATCACTCTCTCTTGCTCTCTCTCACATTCTCATTTTCATTCTCCTTTGTGCTCTCACACTCTCTCCCTTACATTCTCTCACTCTCTCACTCTCACATTCTCTCTCTCACCCTCTCTTGTACTATCACTCTCTCTTGCTCTCTCACATTCTCTCACTCACTCACATTCTCTCACTTTCACCCCCGTACATTCTCTCACTCTCACATTCTCTCCCTCACACTCCCTTGTACTCTCTCTCTCTTGCTCTCTCACATTCTCTCACTCACTTACTCACTCACTCACTCTCACTCACTCACATTCTTTTACCCCTTACATTCTCTCACTCTCTCAATCTCACATTCTCTTTCTCACCCTACCTTGTACTCTCACTCTCTCTTGCTTTCTCGCATTCTCTCACATTCTCTCAATCTCGCTCCCTTACATTCTCTCACCCTCTCTTGTACTTTCACTTTCAACCTCTCACTCTCTCACCTTCACTCTCACCCTTACTTGTTCTCTTAATCTCGACCTTTCACTCTCTCACTCTTTCACTATCTCTTGTTGTCTCACCTTCTAACTCTCTTTCAGTCTCATCTTCTCTTGTTTTTTCACTCGCACTATCTCTCTCACTTGTTCTTTAATTCTCCAACTCTCTTACTCCTGTCTTGTTCTCTCTCTCTCTCTCTCTCTCTCTTTCTCTCTCTCTCTCTCTCTCTCTGTGAGGATCTGTGAGGAAGCACTGCAGGGAATAAATGAAGGAGGGATGAAAATGGAAAGAAAAAAAGCACTCGTCCGCAGGACTCACCTGACCCCATTAAATACCCCCTCATCAGGCATCCCGGGGTCGGTGGGCGGGGTCACAGGAGCCTGTGCATTACTGTGAGTCCGCGGACAGAGTGGACAGAGTGTGTTCTGCTATATTTAGAGTTAATGCAGTTTTGAGTCAGAGTCATTACAGCCTGGAGGAAGATGGAGGGAGGGAGCGGCTGGGCTCTGTGGGGGTGATGGAGGTGTTGGGGTGTTGGGGATGATGGTGGGGGGTCAAGGAAACATTACCTTTTAGTCTTTTTTATATATTTAGATAAACTCTTTATTTTATTAAGGAACAGTAAAGTCAATCTGATAAAGTACTGCGTTGTAAGGGTATATATAAGTTTTCAGTGATGTTTCTAAAGCAACTAAGGCTAGGTGCAGCAGCATTAGCATTAGCTGCTAGCTGCTAGCTCCCTGGTTAACTGGAACACTCAGGCTTCCTCAGTCTAGCGCTTTTGAGCGACATTTAAGTCCTGCCAGTGCTGTGGTTAGCGGCTAATGCTAATGCAAATGATAATGCTGCTGCACCCAGCCTTAGTGCTGGAGCAACTTCAGTAAGAAAACTCAATCCCAAGACAAAATATTGCAAATCTAAGCTTACTGTAAATAAACGGAAGTGCTTTTCTGATGCAAATAAGAGGAGAGAAATCCCTCATCACTTCTAGGGTGATGTGGATCAGCACAAGGCTGCATCTGTGAGCTGATGTATCAGAACCGAGTCGCTGCGACTGTGATGATGCTACTCTGCAAATCTGCTTCAGCAGCAGTTTAAAAAGAGGAGGAGTCTAATTCACATGTGTCTGAGGAGGAGGTGTGTGCTAGTCTTCACTCTCCTGGTGTTTAGGGCATCACTGGTGATAGGGGTCCTAAAGAGTCCTAATGAGTGGATTGGATAGTTGGCCATGTAAATTGGGGAGAAAATGGGAAAAAAAAATTGAAATAAAATTTAAAAAGAAAAGAAGGAAAACATGGCGACACCCTTGCTCACTTCAATTTAGGCTGCATCCTTAATATTGTAGCTTAATGTGCCTTAATTTAATTTAATGCACCTTATATACAAAAAATTAGACGTATAAACCAGAAAATAGACGTACCTCCATAGTGCGCCTTATAGTGCTTATTTTGTTCACTATGTGACCAGCTGTGGACTCTCTGGAGAGTTTGTTCTTTGTTCTGAGCACTTATCATACCCCCTTCCCTTCATCTCTTTCATCAGCCTCTTCTGAATGCTGGCCTCTGATTGGCTGTTTGTCTTTTGGGTGCTGAGCCACTGCCAACAAAGACAGGACATCTGACGCACTCGCTCAGCACATCAGACACCTGCTATCATACCGGTTTCAAAGCCCACCCACATACACAATTCATGTCTCAGATGCCTTCAGCTTTAAAGCCAGCCTTCATCGTGATCTGTCACCCCCCCGTTCATCCACGCTGCCCAAAAGTGACCTGACAACTGAAGCCCATTAGGGGTCGCAGAGTTCTTTAAATAGCACTTGTCCCTAATGGGCATTTTGTTCATCCAGCGATGAAGAAGAAGCATTTCTTCTTCTTTCTATTTTTTTTATCAGTCCGATAAGAAGCGAGCGCTTTTCCCTGGTGGGTAAGAGCACTGCTTGGTACAATTAGTGTTGCAACATTAATTAAGGTCATTTAGATACAGAAATAAACACTGATTTTAGTAGAAAATGCAAAAACATCCTCAAGGTTAATTCTTTAGAATTGTGCGCAGGGTGATGTTTACCCAAATCATCCCAAATAAAGTTTTAATTGGGACAAAAAAGAACATTATTATAACAAATAATGAATTAATATTGCACATACATTTATTTGGGTGGATTTCACTAAATTCCAATTATGAATGAATGAATAAATGAAGTTTAACTTCAAGTATAGCGCCTTTCTAGAAACATTTTTACACACAACCATTTATACTCAGCACTCATCATCCACACAGCCAATAGCAGCCAATAGCGTACAGCATACTCTCAACCGGAAACAACCACGTCCACCTGGAGGACTGCATCCAAAACTACAGCATTTACCCAAGACAGAGTGCCAATCCATCTCAGGGCACACAGTTATATATATATATATATATATATATATATATATATATATATATATATATATATATATATATATTTTTTTTTTTTTATACATACACAAACTTACATACATACCACATACATACACATATTCACCAGGATCAGTTTAGAGTATCCAGTTTACCTGATTATGTATAACACAAATACATCATATGACATCTAGACATGAGAGGTGTGTCCAAACTTTTGACTGGTACTGTATATGAACCAAATATATCAAATATATATCTAGTGGGCGAACAAAAATATTTTAAGTTATTATACAGTATCCAAACTGTACTTGGGTAGACCAAACTACCCTGTAAATATTCCATTACTTACAAATTGATAAAAAAAATTGTTGCCTTGAAAAAAATACAAAAAATTTATTTTTAAGGGTTTAAAGTGCTGCCACTATGATCGGGAGATCGCTGGTTTGAATCCCGGTCATGCAGCTTGCCATCAGCTGCTGAAATCCTGAGAGAGCACAATTGGCCTTGCTCTCTCTGGGTGGGTACAGTAGATGGCGCTCTTTCTTTCCTCTGTGAGCTGATGTATCAGAACCGAGTCGCTGCGTTGCTGTAATGCTATTCGGCAAACTTTGAAAACTTAGTTATTGTCACACTTTAAGTTATGGTCAAAATTTAAAAAAAGAAAAAGTTCAAAGGGTATGACTACTTTTCAAATAGCCACTGTATATATGAGATGTATGGAATGTATTATCGCAGGACGCCATTAGGAACCTCTAAGACACATGCGTTACACACAACTTCTGTATGTGTAGCTTAATTAATCATTCTTTTTTCCTCCAGATAACCTGGCTGTTCTCTTTCTGGATCTTTCTGTAAATTGCATTTTATTACTGTATATACATGCATTTTATATGTTATAATTCTATGTTGGCCTTTTTATAATCCCTGATCATCGTTCATAATTAAACACTTCTCACTTCTCTTTCAGACTTGAATTAAATAAATTAGATTGCTAAATCCTCAGAGTTTGCTTTGAATCTTTAAGCGGTTTTGAACGCGGATTTAAATTCAGATCATATGATCACCTGAAGCATAATCAGGTTAGATGTTTGGCTAATGAAATTTGATTGCAGAAGCATGTTTGTATGCAAGTGTGTGTGTTTGAGTGAAAAAGAAAGAGAGAGAGAGAGAGCGAGAGAAAGAGCTGGGCTAGCTTTAGTATAGTGCTAGATGGTTAGTGGCTGGAGTAAAAGTGAAATACTGTAATAATGGTAATTTATCACAGGGTAAAAGCCCGGCGGTGCAGCTCTTTAATAATGGGCCATGAATTGAACCCAGGGGAACCCCTTAAACAATGACCTCATCTGAGCGGAGGCTATTATCTGCTGCTCTTGCATTTCCTCTCCGATCTGCTCCTCTTAACCCCACTTTATAACCCCAATAAACCTCACTTCATTATAACGACTCTTCCCCACATCGATTTCCATATCGCTCTTTCTCTCAATGCTGTTTCTCTTTTTACTGCCTTTATTCTTAAAAGCCTCTGCTTATATCAGATTTTTTTATACTGTATATCTATACGTCCATATACTGTATATGTGGACACCATAGACACAATAGAAAGCATCCATCTATTTTAAATTCATTTTAAACAGTCTAGTTGTGACTCTAGTATGAATGAATGCCCTGTGAGCCGTTTTTTTTTTTTTTTTTGTGAAAAGAGTGCTCCGGTGTTTCTGTATGATCCTGCTTAAGTTCACTTAATTAGTGGTCTCTGAAGAAAGACAGGATTTAAAGCTCACCTTCCGCGAAAATCTGATTTTTCTTGTTTTTTGTGGAATACAGTAGGTCTCTCTGAGTTGAATGTGTAAACCTGGACATTAAACTGTTTTGCAGCCCCCATTGTCTGCAGGAGCTAAGCAAAGAAATCCCCCCTCCCCCCCTCCGAAAAACGTTTTTGAATTATCTTTCTGCCTACGTAGGCAGAAACTCACAGACCAGCCCACCTTGGCTCGAGAAACTCCCAGAGGCGGAGCTGAAGCGACGCAACATCACCGCTCATCAGTTAGGAGGTGGGAGGCAGTGAGCGGCAGAGCGGTGGAGGGGCGTCGCAGTGCTCCTAGCCAATCAGAGGAGAGATATTTGCATGCTGTTTGCATGTATGAATATTCATGAGCAAAGCTGGAATCCGGTCATTTTGGACACACACCTAAAACAGTCCATTAAAAAAGAGCTATACAGAGACACCTGAGCACTTTTTTTTTACAAAAACGGCTCACATGTCATTCATTCATACTAGAGACCACAACTAGACATTTTAAAATGAAAGAAAAAACGACGGAAGGTGACCTTTAACTCTTGCATTTGAATATTCATACATGCAAACATACCGCCTTTGATTGGCTAACAGTACTGCACCAAAGAACGCCTACCTGCTGCTTCCCCCCACAGTCAATTTTACAGCTCTAAAACTCAAAGGACAAAATGTTTTCAGAGATACAGCCTTAGCCTAAGTGACCCCGCGGCCAAGAAACTTTACCACACCCCCCTGTGCCCTACCCATCTACCCACAGCATTGATAACATTTCTTTCAGTTAAAATAAAGCTACTAAACTCTTACCTCAGACTTGGTGATTCGGAGTTTGGGCAGTTTCACCACGTCGAAGCCCCAGAGTCTGTATACGCTCTATATCATAAAATCCAACGCAAATGGCACCTACTTTGACTGGTGTTGTGTCGAGTTGAGCTGCCTTGTCAAAACGTGCTTCCCTATTGTTTATTTAAGGTTTCGGTAAAAAGTGGAATCCACCGGAGATCCGATTTAAACCTATAGTTATTAATACAAGATTCTAACGCTAACTAGCTCCGTAAACAGAGCTGTAAACAAAAACTGATAGTGTCGGCTCTGCTACAGCCCTTTCCGATCAACTCGTTTTTCTGAGGATTTTTTTTTTCTTTTACTAGCTACTGCAGACAATGGAGGTTGAGGAAGAGTTTCATGTGCAGTATCTATATACAACTCAGAGAGACCTATTGTGTTTTTTGATAAAGAACAAGAAAAAGTGTTTTTTTTTTTTGCAGAAGGAGACCTTTCAGTCATATTGCTGACACTGACACAAACATAAAATAAAAAAAAGTCAATATTAAATATAAAATAAAAATGTTAAACACAAATAAATATATTCTACTCTATTTTATTTATTCTATATTTGTCCAAACTGTTGCTGTACATGTATATATAAATAAGAACGTATCGAGTATATTTACTGTACAGTGTTAGTATTATTTATTACTCATATTCAGTGTATTTCATATGATGAAGATGATGATGATGATGATGATAATTTATGGGATGCTCTGAGCAGTTCTGGGTCTGAGAGTCGCAAGGCGTCTGAGCTGAACTGTAGCGGAGCTGCAGATGATGGAAGGTTAATTTGTAAAGTCTGATGTTTTATCTGTGTGATGATTAATGACTCCAGCGCTGAACTGAGGCCAGTGCAGAGGAAACCAGTGGGCAGAGGCTGGAGCCTGTTTACAAACAGGAGTGTGTGTGTGTGTGTGTGTGTGTGTGTTTGTGTGTGTGTCTGTGCGTGTGTGTGAGACATTATTAGCACTGAATGTATATGGGAGTCTAGGAGTGTGAGGAAAGGGTGAGTTAATTTAGTGTGTGTGTGTGTGTGTGTAGTGGTGTGTGTGTGTGTAGTGGTGTGTGTGTGTGTATCTGTGTAGTGATTTGTGTGTGTGTGTGTGTGTGTGTTTAAGAGACATTATTAGAACTTAATGTATAAGGGAGTCTAGGTGTGTGAGAAAATGGTAATTTGAGTGTGTATTGGTGTGTGTGTGTGTGTGTGTGTGTGTGTGTGTGTGTGTGTGTGTGTTAGACATTATTAGTAGTTAATCTATAGGGTAGTGTAGGTGTGAGGAAACGGTAAAAAATGTGCGGTTGTACAGAAAGTGTTCTCTTAAGACCAAAGCCAAAGGGCATATTGTAACACACACACACACACACACACACACACACACACACACACACTCAGTTTGTGCCTCAGGCAGAATTGGCTGTGATCCTAAATTTGTTTTTTTTTTTGGCCTCTTGTTGAGTGTGTGTGTGTGTGTGTGTGTGTGTGTGTGTGTGTGTGTGGTGCAAGGCAATATGGACACACATCAATAACAGAAAGAAAGTACTGAACTGAAGCCCTGTGGCATCTGGCAACACAGAAGATCTGGCAACCCAGAGGACAAATCCGGACAAACACAAAGCATCCCGTCATCGACGATGGCAGCTGGAAACACACACACTCATTCACACACACACACACAAAGCCTCGGGGAAAGCGTGTGTGTGTGTGTGGTCATACAGTGGAAGCCGAAATTTGGCAGAACTGTATTTCAGTCTAGAGATAACAATACTCTCTCTCTCTCTCTCTCTCTCTCTCTCTCTCTTTCATCTCTCTCTCTATATATATTGTTCCCATTGATCTAATCTCTCTCTTTCTCTCTCTTTGATCTTTTTTCCTTCTTTTGTTCACAGTAGTTCTCTTATCTTTCTCATTTTTTTTTCTTTTTTCTTTCGTTTTTACAATTTTTCTCCGTATATTGCATTTTAGTCTCTCTCTCTCTCTCTCTCTCTTTCTCACCTGCGTAAGGTATGGGTGCGTCCTTGTCCAGAGCCACCAGTGGAGGGTCCAGTAAAACCTCTTCTGTGTTCTCCGTGATCAGCCCCCGATACGACGTCTCAATCCATGGCTTATGTTTATTCACTGAGAGAAAGAGAGAGAAAATGAGAGCGAAAGAGAGAGACAGAGAGAGAGAGAGAGAGAGAGAAAAATAAATTTTAATTCCAGACATATTATACATACACCAATCAAGCATATCTGATCATTGAAGAGCAGGGTGAAAGTAGGATGATAACAGATGATATGAAAAAAATGCACCAGGAGTAAAGCAGCATAAAGTTACCCAAAAGCAGTGTGTAAGACTGGTGGTGGAGGAGAACATGATGCCAAGATACATGAAAACTGTGATTAAAAACCAACCAGGGTTATTCCACCAAATATTGATTATTTCTGAACTCTATGAATAAACTTTATGAATATGAACTTGTTGTTTTCTTTGCATTATTTCAGGTCTGAAAGCTCTGCATCTTTTTTGTTATTTCAGCCATTTCTCATTTTCTGTAAATAAATGCTCTAAATTACATTTTTTATTTGGAATTTAGGAGAAATGTTGTCTGTAGTTTATAGAATAAAACAACAATGTTCATTTTACTGTGTGTGTGTGTGTGTGTGTGTGTGTGTTGTAAAGTGCTATGACTTTAATCCGGCTTTTTGGCTGCACTCAGTACACAAGCCCCCATGTCATAACTAGACATTAAGCATACTTTAAGTGTGTGCGTGTGTGTGTGTGTGTGTGTGTGTGTGTGTGTGTGTGTGTGTGTGATTCCTGCTAGTTTGGTCTGTGAGAGCTCACTGTGGGTGATAACTCCAGACAGCTGTCCACGGATTAAAAAACACACCCAGGCTACTACTACAGTGTATTCGTGTGTGTGTGTTATAGAGACAGAGTGTGTGTGTGTGTGTTGAGCTGGAGGGATGTTTGACCAGATAAGGATCTAATTTGCGATTTAATTCAGTGCCTCTGGTGGCTAAAAATTTAATATGAATAAATATTTATTTTTCTGTAGGTTATCATGCGTGTGTGTGCGTGTGTGTGTGTGTGTGTGTGTGTGAGCATGTCTTTGTAGTAGGTAATACATTATGAGGCACAGAGTTATCTCTCTCTCTCTCCCTCTTTCTCTCTCTCTCTCTCTCTCTGGACACTCTGTTAAAGGCAAATAAAGGTCAGACTTTAATTATCAGCTTGTTTTACATTTTACATAGATGATATACTGATGTACTCTCAGAGACTGTGTGTGTGTGTGTGTGTGTCTACCACATCCTTTTCGTCCAATTTACACCATTTCCTCTCTTCTTTATATGTAATCAGACGCCTTCACTGTGTGAAATTACACTTCTTTACATATGCGAATAATGCAGCTACCAAATACCAGTCATACTGGTCATTTCTATGTGCGGGTTGTCATTATACACTTATTATGTGGTTATAAATACTGTATAACACACGTTTAGAGGTGTAATAGATCACAAAACTCATGGATCATGTTTATTGTGTCACATAAAATACATTAAATACATTTGATCATTTTTCAGATTAGAAAAACAGACAAAAAGAAAATAAATGCCAGACACTAAAACCATGAGGACTAACATAAACGACATCTAACATCTACCTATTTATTATTCCACTTCTCTATCTGTCTGTGTGTCTTTTGATACATCCATTCATCTTTCTGTTCATCCGTCCATTGGTCAACTCATCCATTCATTCATCCTTCCATTTATCCATTTACCTTCTGTCCATCTATCACACAGTGCACTCATTCATCCATCCATCCATCCATTTATCCGGCCGGCCATCCATCCAAGAATCCATCCATCCAACATTTTGTCCGTCCATCTATTACATTTTGGCCATGCACTCATCCATTCCTTCAACCTTCCATTTATCCATCCACCTGTCAACACATTTATTCAGAACTGTCCTTCTGTCCATCCATCACGCACACCACTCATTCATTCATCCATCCATCCAATCATTCTTCAGTTCATACTTTCAGCAACCTAATAATATGTTCATCCATCCATCTGTTTATTCACGCATCCATTTGTCCATCCTTCCATTTATCCATCCAGCAGTCCACTCATTCATCCATCCACCCTTCTGTCCACTCAATATATATATATATATATAAAAAAAAAATATATATATATATTATTCGGTACCACTTTAAAATAAGACTACCTTTATAAATGGTTTATAAATGGTTTACAATTAGTTTATTAATGGTTACTAATTAGGTTGTAAATGCCTTAAAATGATTAATAATCAGTTATAACACATACATAGAAAGGGAAACAATATAGATGGCTGTGTAATATAGTTCACTATTTGGCAAACAACAGGTCATTGTTTCCCTTTCTACGTATGTGTTATAACTGATTATTAATGATTTTTAAGGCATTTACAACCTAACTAGTAACCATTAATAAACTAATTGTAAACCATTTATAAACTCTTTATAAAGGTAGTCTTATTTTAAAGTGGTACCTAATATTCTATTGGTCCATTCATCAAGAAATTTAGAAAGTTAATGGGTTCAAATATTGTAGTAAACTTAAAATCATTGAAAGCTCCAATCATTTTATAACATCTCAAAATATATATATATGTATTCCTTTTTTCCAACAAAGCCAGAGTTAACTCTCCCGCTAACGTTTGAAAACTGGCGCATTAAAGCAAAGTGAGTTATTTAAACTCTCTCTCTAAATCATTCAGAAGGCTAATTAGCTGCTAATGCTGTAAAACTTCTCTCCTCTAGACATTTTCTATCAAACACACAGAAAGCCTTTTTCATCCTTTCATCCTCCACCCGTCCACTGCCCTTCGCTCTCTGATCTCTCTCTCGCTCTCCCACTCTCTCTCTCCGTCTCGCTGCTCTGAGAGCCGATGAAAGCTGCTTTTTTGGCTCGGAGAGCCCAAACCAAATCCGACGGGGTCAGAGGTCACCGAGTCAGCTGGGCCTATGTTCTATTGGACCAGTGGACATGTTTGATAAGCAGCAGGCCTGTGTGTAAGTGTGTGTGCTGTGATGAATGGTTTGTAGCTACAGAGTGGTTAAATCGATAGATAACATTTATTTATTATTTTCTCCCCAATTTAGCTAGACCAATTATCCCACCCATTCAGCTGCTACTCAGCTGAATATGTGAAGTCAGACTCCGCCTCTTTCAGGACTGCTGCCGATGCTGTAGCATTGCCGAGTAGCATCACAGCGCTAACGCTCGGAGGAAAGCGCAACGACTCGGTTCCGATACACCAGCTCACAGACGCAGCCTTGTGCTGATCCACATCACCCTAGGAGTGATGAGGGGAATAAAAGAGAACCATCTACTGTACCCACCCAGAGAGAGCAAGACCAACTGTGCTCTCTCGGGGCTCCGGCAGCTGATGGCAAGCTGCATGACTGGGATTTTAACCAGCGATCTTCCAATCATAGTGGCAGCACTTTAGACTACTAGACCACTTGGTGACCGACTTGAAATTTAACTCGGACACAATACCCAGGAGATGCCTTAAGATTGAATTCAGACTCATCCTGAAAACTCAAAATTTGAAATTTAAAGTATATATGAAGGTGTAAAGACCTGACTCTCACAACCCTGAGATTTGAGATTTGACTCAAGTCTCAAGATATTCACCCAAAAAGCTAGAGACTAAGACTCATAAGACAAAGACTCAAGATTTAGCTCAGACTCAACAGAGACAGAGACTTGAAACTCAAACTAAAACTCACAACCTGAATAATCTAGATTTTGTTCAGACTTACACTACAGAGACTCCATAATTGTACACCAAATACTAAATATTTGACTCTGACTTGCAACCAAGACTCAAGATTTATACTCAAGACTCACAAACCAACGACACAATGTTTAGCTCAGACCCATACTGCAGAGACTCAAGACTCAACTGAGGCTCAGAATAAAGACTTAAGACTTGAAATCACAAACTCATCAAAAGACTCAACTCTGACTCACAAATCAGAGTTTTATGAGTCAAATTGAAACTCACACCCCAAATAATCTATATTTTGTTCAAATTTACACTCCAGATACTCCATACTTTTAGCCCAAATAGTAAATACAGTATTTGACTTACTCTGACCCAAGACTCAAAATTTAGCTCAAACCCACATTACATAGACTCAAGACTCAATTTAGACTGCCACCTTAAAGAGTAGAGATTTGACTCTGACTCGCATTTAACACTCAAAATTTGACTCAGACTCAGAAGGTTAGCTTGAGACTCAACTGAGACTCAACTACAACTCAGGGCTGAGATTCAGAACTGAGACTCAGGACTGAGACTTAACGCAGACTGTCACCACAAACACTAAAGACTCAACTCTGACTCAAATTGAAACTCTCACCGCAAATAATCTAGATTTTGTTCAGATTTACACTATAGAGACTTAAGATTTGAGCTTCGGAGACCCATATTGCAGAGACCTAAGACTCAACATTGACTCACAAATCAGAGACTTGAGACTCTTGAAATTCAGATTCACAACCCAAAGAATCTAGATTTTGTTCACATTTACACTACAGAGACTAAGTCAAGATTGGACTTCAACTCCAGAGGTTAGAGACCAGACTCAGATCTACAACTCAGAGCTTCAAGATTTATCTCAGACTGTGATATCAAAGACTGGCAGAACTTGAACTTGTACCCCAGAGACAAGACTCAGACTCACTCAGAGCTACTTTGTTCTCAGTTAGAAAGCAGTTAAGCTTGGTGAAGTGAATCCTGATACAGAGCCAGACGGCTTATTCAGTCCTCCAGGAAAATACACACACTCCTTCAGGTGCCACATGACCTGTTACAGAAGGCATTTGTCAGATAAGCGAATAAATGTGGACACACACACACACACACACACACACACACTCTCACAGGTGTGTGCTGTGATAAATTTTTCTTTCATGTTTCCGCCTTTCAGGTTAATCGTCTCCCTCTATAAGACGATGACAGAATGACGACCTTCATTGATGACCTTTATTTAATGGCCTGTCTAATCTCTGAGTCAGTGCCATATTCATTCAGCATGAACAGGAAGCTGTGACAAACCCAAGCAGTTAAAGCGCACCGCTGAAAACGATCACACACTTAGAGGAGCAGATCACATGAGATGAATAGCTTCTACTGCGCCTTGCTGGTTTCACCCGCTGACGTTCTATGTAGACGACTGGTTTACGAGCCTGCTGAATGATTCAGTGTTTAAGGTGGTTTTCCACCTTCAAATTTCATTTCCCACTTGTTGTATCTCTTTATTGTGCCTCAGTGGTGTATAATCTGTAATCTCTAGGGGTATAATCTTTAATAATGTTCATAAATAAATCATAAATCATAAATCATTAATAAATCATAATGTTTATGGTGACAGTCTGAGTTGAGTCTTGAAGCTATGAGTTCTGAGTCTATGTTAAGTCGCAAATCTCTTTTGTTCGTCACTTTAAGTCAAGGGACTTAACTCAGACTCACAACTTAAAAGCAATAACTAACAAGAGCATTACGAAAAAAGTGTTAACTTGTCCAAACACGAACAGTCTAGTTCATGCTTAACTGTGATAAAAGCACACATTTTACATTATTTGAAAGTATTTCCTTCATCTACTCACTTTTAGGTAGGTACAGATCCCTCCCTCAGACAAAGTCTGCAGGCTAAGGTAGAGGTAGAGATTTGACTCATATTCGCACTCAACACTCAAAACTTGATTCAGATTCAACCCAGAGACACAAGGTTTAGCCCAGAAACACAGTGCAGAGACTTGAGACTCAACAGAGACTCAGGACTGAGACTCAGACTGCTACCGTAAACACTCAAGACTCAACTCTGAATGACAAACCAAGACTAAAAAGGAGAATCACTCAAAAAACATGACTAAGACCAACTGACAGCAACCTAAATAAAAATAATAATAAGACCTCTCTAAAACCATGATCTAAGTATCACTGACAAGAACCTTGATACAAAGTTTAAGATCATTAAGATGGACCACTGAGTACTAGAAAAGAACATGAGGAACCAAACTGGGAACCAAATAAAGCCTTACCAGTGTGCACTGTGTTGTTTTTACAGAAGGAGGATTGATTTATATTCACATATTAGAAAATAAAGTAGGAATCCATAATATAAATAATATTAGAGTACTTGTGTTGATGGTGTAACATAATAGAGGTCTGATCTCTGTGGTTCTGGAGGTCCACTGTCCAGCACACCCATATCAGCTCAGCCAGAGCCTGTTAATGTGTTGATTAGCTGGGTCAGATGTGCTGGGAGCAGGGGGAACATTTGGGGACCACCGTAATACAGCACTGTCATAAAAACGCCCACTAGTACAAACTAGAGATCAGCCATACAGCTGCCTCAAGGTCAAAAATACCCCAACATACCCAAAGGAGAATGCGAAAGTGCACCTTATAATCCGATGTGTCTTATGTATGAATTCTACCAGTCAGGTATTAAGGAGCACTAAAGTCACTCTGCTGAAGTCCAGAGTTATAAGAGTAAGTTTTCAGTGAAGTTTCTCCAGCACTAAGGCTGGGTGCAGCAGCATTAGCATTAGCATTAGCCGCTAACCACACGTGTTAAAAAAAGCTACGTGGGACGAACTGCTAGCTGATATCGTCCTTTCTTAAGCTATGGTCATGCTAACTTAAGTTTTCATTACCCATTACTTAACTTTTTTAAGGCAACCGGTTTCCTCAAACTATTTAAGTAAATTTAACTTTATCCAGGCTCAAAGTGTGGGTAGAACTATCCCTACAAACAGACAAGCTACTCTAGCAGAAATCATATCCATATCCAATGCAGGAGACTCAATTCTCGTATCCCACAGGTAAGTACAGTGTTCTTTAGCTTCCGTAGGACAGGGCAAAAGTCATGGGACACAATACAAGATTCTGTATTGATAATCAACACAGCAATGCACCAGTGGAACGGTCACCAGAGGACCGGGGTAAGAGTGTATGTGTGCTGAATTCATGTCCTGTGCGCTGTAGTGTATTTCCTTTCTTTAAGTTCCGCTGTAGGGAAGTCTCGACACTCTCTAAAACTCCTGCCTGAACTCGACTCATCTGCCTCTTTGAAGAGGACACTCTGACGCGCACTTTTCAGACAGTAGTGGCTCATCAAAGGCCCAAATGCACAACCGGCCCGAGCCAGGGGGGGCGCCCTGCCTTAATCTGACCCCAGGCCTGTCCAGCTCACTCTAATCTCTGCATTAGCCTCAGCTAATGCTGCGGCTAACAGCCCTGTGTGTTTCTGAGTGTGTGTTTCTGAGTGTGTGTGTGTGTGTGTGTGTGTGTGTGTCGTGTCTGTGTGTGTGTGTGTATCATCCAGGCTGAGCTACATGCTGCTGCAGATTGATGGATATCAGAGATGAAAGTCTTCAGCTAAGAATTTGGTGGGCCTGCTGACTGAATGGGGACACACACGCACACACACACACACACACACTTAAACGCACACTCACACACACACGTGCACACACACACACACACACAGAAAAGTGTAGAAGCACAGGAGCAGAGATGGATTAGATGAGTGCGAGAGAGAGAATTAAATGAATTGAACGAAAGCATGTGAGCAAAGCCGAAACGAGAGAGAGAGACAGAGACAGAGAGAGAGAGACAGAGACAGAGAGGGAGAAAGAGAGCGACAGACAGAGAGAGAGAGAGAAAAAAAAGGAGAAAAGGGACCCTAAGCAAAAGAGAGATGAAAGAAGAAGTAAAAAGAGAGAGTGCCTGGTATCTTGTGCATGTGTGTGTGTGCATGTGTGTGTGTGTGTGTGTGTCCAGCAGCTGTGATCAGTATTCAAGGTGAGAGTCTGAGTCCATAAATATTTCAGCACGCTGAAACCTTCACTCACACCAAGGCAGCAGCACTCACTCACTCATTCACTCCAGAGAGAGAGAGAGAGAGAGAGAGAAAGAATGAGTAGAGAGAAAGAACGAAAGACATGAGAGAGTAAATAGAAAAGGGAGAGGGAACAAGAAGAGAGTAAAAGAGTATGAGAAAAAGAAATAGAAAGAAAGAAAGAAGGGAGACACGATAAACAAAGATAAGACGGAGAGTAAACTATTTAAAAAAGAGAGTGAAAAGCAGAAGACTCATGATAGAGTAAATTGCTATGACCATCAATGTTCCACCCAAAAACACTCTCAGACTAAACTGAACTGAGCTGAGCTGAACTGAACCTGGAATGATTGATTTGTGGACTGAGCTGCTCTATATGAGCCGTTAGAATGAGCTGGACAACACTAGACTGCTCTGGGCTGAGAAAGACTGAGACAGACTGAGACAGACTGAGACAGACTGGGCTAAGCTAGACTGAACTAGACTAAGCTTGCGATGAGCAACACTGGACACGACTGAGCAGTGGACTGGATGGAACTAAGCTAGACTGAACTGGTTTGGGGTGAGCTGTGGACTTGGCTGGACTGAACTAGACTGAGGTAGACAACACTAGACTGAGCTACAAAGGGCTGAACTGAGCTTTACAACGTTAGGCTGGACTGGACTGTACTAAATGTGCTGGACTGAGCTAGACTGAGCTACAAAGGGCTGGACTGAGCTAGAATGGGCTGGAATGATCTAAGAAACACTAGACTGCTTTGGGCTGAGAAAGACTGAGCTGGACTAAGCTGGACTAAGCTGGAGCACCCACTGGCACTTAAGTCCCAATGCATCCCAACGGAGAGAAAGCCGCCACATGCAGATGCGCATGCTGGGTTGCATTGCGTTGAGCGCACTCCCGCCCTCCGGCAAGAAAGTTGAGCAGATCTCGACTTTATTCAAATGAATCCAGCCGCCGCGCTGCGTCCAGCCAATCAGAGAACAGCAGGCTGCCACTTCACACACACACGAGCCTCACATAAACACAGAACAGGCGCCTTTTAAACAGAGGCTAAAGAATAGAGGCTAAAAATGGCAGAATATGGATTTATACAACTATAAATCCGGCATTGAAGCAAAGTGCTAATGGGCGCGCACCGTAAGTTGTGGACTGGCTTGGACCGAGCTAGTAAGGGCTGGACTGAGCATGAATTAACTAGACAGAGCTGCACTGACCTGCAATAACATAGCTGGACTGGACTGGGTTGGACTGAGCTAGACTGAACTGGTCTGGACAGAGCTGTGGACTTGGCTGTACTTAACTAAACTGGGCTAGACTACACTAAACCAGGCTGGACTGAGCTAGAAAGGGCTGGACTGAGCTGTGATGAGCAGCACTAGACTCAAATTAGCTCTGAACTGGATTGGACTGAGCTAGACTAAACCAGACTGAGGTAGACAACACTAGTCTGAACTGGACTGTACTAAGAGGGCTGTACTGAGCTACACTGAGCTTGAATAGGCTGGACTGTATTAAAAGGGCTGGACCGAGATAGACTGAGCTAGAAAGGGCTGGACTGGACTGAGGTAGACAACATTAGACTAGACTGGACTGTAGTAAAAGGGCTGGACTGAGATAGACTGAGCTTAAATGGGCTGGACTGAGCTGGTCTGGACTGATCTAGACTGGGCTACACTGAGCAACACTGTACTCAACTGAGCTGTGGACTGGGTTGGACTTAGCTAGACTGAGCTAGACTACACTAAACCAGGCTGGACTGAGCTAGAAAGGGCTGGACTGGACTGAGCTGGGATGAGCAGCACTGGACTTAAAAATTAGCTGTGAACTGGATTGGACTGAGCTAGACTAAACTAGACTGAGGTAGACAACACTAGACTGAAGTGGGCTGTACTAAGAGGGCTGTACTGAGCTACACTGAGTTGCAATAAGCAACACTGGACTAGACTGGGCCGTGGACTTGCCTGGACTGAGCTAAACTGAGCTTGAATGAGCTGGGCTGTGGATTTTGCTGGACTAAGCTAGACAACACTAAACCAGGCTGGACTGAGCTAGAAAGGGCTGGACTGGACTGAGGTAGACAACATTAGACTAGACCAGACTGTAGTAAAAGGGCTGGACTAAGATAGACTGAGCTTAAATGGGCTGGACTGAGCTGGTCTGGACTGATCTAGACTGGGCCACACTGAGCAACTCTGTCCTCAACTGAGCTGTGGACTGGGTTGGACTGAGCTAGACTGAACAGGAACATACAGAAACACCACACACACCGCCGGAGACCTGAACTTGCTACAGCTGTGTTTCAACTGAGTGACGGGATGAAGAAGAACAAGAAAAGAGAGAGAGGGAGAAAGAGAGAGAGAGAGAGAGAGAGAGAGAGAGAGAGATGATTGATGACTGAGACTCAGCCCTCGTGGATGTGCAGAGTCCACAGCCCGAGGTGTGGAAGAACAGAGGAGAGGAGGAGACAGATGAACAGGATGCGTAAGATCAGCCGGAACAGAGAACAGCCGCTCTAATCCTGAAACAATCAGAGGATTATAGACACCAGCAGCATGAGAGGAGCAGAGGAAGAGCTGAGGAGACACATCACAGATCATCTGACTCCCAGATCACTCATCACAAACCAGAGAGATGATCCGAACGGACAAGATACACACAGAGAGAAGAGCAGAGTCACACACATATATATACACACACACCATACTGTATCTGCCTCTGATTAACATATTTATATATATATATATATATATATATATATATATATATATATATAATATATATATATATATATATATATATACCTAGCAATGAATACTTAATAATAAGTAGTACTTTAACAAGCAGTACTAAAGACTATTTAGTAGTCACTTAATAGTCACTATATACTGAATAGGAATAGGAAAAATAAATAGGTACTTAGTAATCAATATGTAGTGGCCAATTACTAGTACTTAATGAATAATTAGCAGTTAGTGAGTATTTAGTAAGTATTAAAAACTATTAAAGATTACATATTAGAAGGTATTGAAAAATTGGTCTGAAAGTCTAAATATTTTGTACCCAAAATTTAAAAAGTTTATACTACCTTTTAGTTATTAGTAGCCAGTAATAATACATAGAAGGTATTAAATAAAAAAACAATTAAAAATATGCAATAATTAATCACGTAGTAATAAACAAATACAAGGTAATTACGACTAACTGAATCATTATTAGGTTCAGAGTAATTCGTACATTATAATACTTGATAGTAATGCCTGAACAGTTACTGCCTATTGAACCAATTGTATTAAGTGAATAATTAGCAGGTACTAAATAATAAGTATGTACTGAATAACTAGTATTTACTGAATATTTACAGCTTCTTAAACCATTTGTACTTCTTATTGAAATATTTGTGTTAAATGAATGATTGGTATGTACTGAATAATTAGTGGGTTTACTGAATACTTAATAAGTACTGAATATGTACTGCTTATTTTAACATTTTGGTTTGAACTTAATAACTAGTTTGTATTTAATAATGAGTATGTACTGTAGGTACTGAATAATTAATAGGTGCTGAATAGTTAGTAGTTACTGAATATGTTCTGCTTAATAAATGATACATATGAATGAAATACCTGGTATGTAGTGAGTGAGTAGTTTGCACTGTAGGTACTGAGTAAGTATTAGTCAGTGTGTTATTTGATGCTATTTGAGTACTGATTCAGTAGGACGTGGTGTATTATGGTGCAGACAGCTGGTCCTGATGTGAGCGGAGGCTGTGAGTGATTCTGATATGTATTTATGTATTTATCTATTTCTGTTAGATTATTCTGAATGCTGAAACACCACCCACCACTGTGCTGAACTGCACACACACACACACACACACACACACACACACACAAACATACACACACACACACACACACACACAGATATATAAATGCACTCACTATCCTTCACTCCAGTTACC